>NC_057808.1:566014051-566024854 GCF_018294505.1 Triticum aestivum
ATGCGTTTTCGCCTGACAGTGGTGGCCCAGGCGTGGTTTTTCCTTCCGCTGGAGCCCCAAGCGCCCCCGAGTGCGCTGGGTTCGACCTGGGATCGCTGGGCCAAAAAAGGGCCGAGCCGGAGGATTTCGGCGTCCTCGGGGCGTGATTGAGGGGTTTTTTCGGCGTCAGCGCGAAAAAGCTTGCCCTAAAAGGCCTATTGGGACGCGAGCGGAGATGCTCTAACATGTTTTCATTTGGATTTGCCTTTGATGAAGAGCGTTCTCCTGAGCGCTTGGACTTCGTAGATCAACGATGCAGCTAGCCTCTGGATGATATTTGTGCAAGACATAAAATAATTTCGCAGGCTACCCAGGTTTGGGTTAATATGATTGATGTTGGGACGTGACGGGTGGGCTAGCAACACAGAAACGGACCTCCAAACACTACCCACTCTCCCACTCTCCGATCCAGCTCTCTCTCTCTCTCTGGCCAAGTTCTTTTGAACAGATTATGAAGAATCTCGATCTTGCAAAATAGCAGAAGAAAAGACCTCGATTTGGCTTCCAAATCTTGGGACGATTCTTTAGAATCCTAGTGCAATCAAAAACCCCAAAAAACTTGAATTTTCACATAATCTCAGGATTTTGGAGAGCTCCTTAAAAGAAAACATTTGGAATTACCCCTATTGGAGCAGCTAATTACGCCCAGAATGTCAGCGATGCCTCCTACAGGAAAATGACTCGCACGAGCCAGTGCTGGGTGTGGCTATGTGCCGACTACTGCGAGGCGTGGGTCCACCTCGCCTACGGGGCGCCGGTGGTGGGACGACCTAGTAGATCGTGGCTCGTCCTGCTGACATTACCTGAATTTCTTTCCCTTTTCTATTTTTGTTTTATTTATATTTGAACTAAAAATGCATCTATTTTAAAAACTTAAATTTACTTATGAATTTAAAAATATGAATTCGGAAAAATGTAAACACAATATAACAATTTGATAGCTCGGTTTAATAAAATGTTAATAACCTTCAGAGAAAATGTTCTTGAGAATGAAAAACATTCCCACATTTCAAAAACAATTATGTGACGTGTCCGCCAGCGGATTATTTTCAAAGATCCGCCACCCTCACAGCCGTTTGATCTGGCGCATCCATCGACCTGGCTCTTTCCTCACAATTGCAACAAAGGCAGCGTTGCGGAACCGTTTGCACATCTCTCTTCTTGCGTAAACTTTGGCAACAGAGATTTTGTTGTAGATTTTTTTCACATTAACTTTTTTGAAACATGTGTGTCGTTGCGGATGGACTTCTGCAACACAGATGATGCTGCAATTTTTTTCTCATCTTAATGTTTTTGTAACATGGACGTTGTTGCAGGATGACTTCTGCAACCCAGACGATGTTGCAGAAAAATGGCAGAGGCACGCGTCCAGTTATGTAGGTCTTGGGCGGCTGATAGAGGCTGCATGTCGCCCAATTAAACTTGTATCTGATGGCTACGCGTGTGGCGCAACTATAGTCGTGATCAGTCGGGTGATTCTAATCATTGTTCCTCTTGCAACAAGAACTTTGTTGCAAAACATTCTATTCTCTAATTTTCTGCAACAAAACCCTTGTTGCAAGACCTTTTCTTCTCTAATCTCCTGCAGCAAGACCCATGCGGCACAACCTCTTCTTTCCTACTTCTCTGCAACAAAAACCCTTGTTGCAAAAATTGCAACAACATCTCCGTCGCACCTAATTTTCTGCAACAAGGCGCATGTTGCAAAAATTGCAACACATCTCCAGCTGTGTCGCACACTCATGCAGTCATCGTCCGCTGCCACCATTCTGCAATTCTGCAACAACGATGTTGTTGCAAGAAAAGATGAGGGAATGAGATGTGCGTTGTTAAGCAGGACACGTGTCAAGTAAGGGAGGCGACGGATGCCCCGTGCTACATCTGCCGGCTGATTATAATAATTTCCCTTTCTTAAATGCGTATATAATGTAAAATAGTTTTGCTAAAGCACATCTAGATTGTGCTATAAGTATTGCACATCTAAGTCCTATGTCATTAATCTTATGATGAGATTCATGTAGATATTTTCTTTTTCTTTTTTCTCTTTCTCTCTATACTTAATTCACTCACTTAGATGTGCAATAACTAGAGCACATCTAGATGTGCCCTAGACACACCCAATGTAAAAGTATATTTTGTGCCATTAAAAAAATGTGTATGTCACATTGATGGAAATATTCCCACGTTTCAAAAACATGTCCAAAACATTTTTAAAACAATTATTTAGCAATATAAAAAAGGTCCGCGTAGGTTCAAAAAAGTGTTTACTTCCATTAAAAATTGTATGATGGAATTTTTAGTAAATATTTGCGTGTTTCCAAAAAATGTGCATGAAATTTTCTAAAATGTTTATACAATGTAAAAAAATGTCCATGTAATCTAGCAAAATTTATTTCCATTGAAA
This sequence comes from Triticum aestivum, assembly GCF_018294505.1. NCBI lineage: Eukaryota > Viridiplantae > Streptophyta > Magnoliopsida > Poales > Poaceae > Triticum > Triticum aestivum. Next base: position 566,016,495 of record NC_057808.1, read on the forward strand.
ACAATGAACAACGTGTATTTGAAAAAATATGTTACCTTGCATTCAAAAAAGTGTCCAAAGTGTGTATTTAGAAGAATGTACACCATATATTTGAAAATGTCTAAAGTGTATCAAAGAAGTTTCACGTGTGTGCTCGACATGTACATTGTTTGCTCGCAAAAAGTAGATGTTCTCATCGACTTTGTAAAATCTTAAGATGATATGCCGGCTCAGTCTCTCGGAGGTGCTCATAAGGATAGGGTGTACATATGTGCGTTCTTAGGGGTGAGTGTATGCGCATATATATATGAGCGTTTGCTTCTGTACTGTGTTTAAAAAAAAGTAGACATGTGTTTTAAAAGGGAAACTGATTAAAACTGATAAAGAAATAAAAATGGAAAGCAAAGTAAACCGAGGAATACGAAGAAAACCAAGAAAGAGAGAAAAAGAACCAAAAGTTTGGCGGTGAAAAAAAAACCCAAAGAGAACCATTGGAAAAAACAATGAAAGCAAAGTATAACGAAGGGAACAAAAATTAAAAACCTAAGAAACTGGCGAAAAAACAAAGAAAACCATATATAGAAAACGAAAAAATTAAAAAGTAAAACCGGAGCGAGCCAGCGATTGCGCTGATGGGCCAGGCCGATTCGGTCTCCCGGAGGCGACTCGGAATCGGGGTACGGGAGAGAGTCCACATAGCCCGCCCTGGCGGTCAGTTCAGTCCAGTTCCGTTCACATCAACGGAATCAAGCGCTAGGGTTGGCGCCGCCGCCGGACCCGTCGATAGATTCAATGAGTTCTTGCCAATAACCACGACCGCTGAATAAAAAAACGCGAAACTTCTTTCCAACGATGCCAATCCCAGGTGTGAAGTGTTAGACCGCACCGCAGCCACAACTCCTCTAGAGATAGGGGTGTCTCTCTTGCGCTTGATCAAACCTAAGAATAACCCAGTTTGCCACAACCATCAGGAGCTTGATGTTGGCAGTTTTTCGATGGCCCCAGGTTTGTACACATCCAATAAGACAGTTTGCATCAAGCGCAACAATGTCAACCTCCAGGAGGGTAGTATCCCATGCGAGTAGGGTTACCCCATGAGTTTAGATCACCGGCAAATAAGCAAATCCATCGAACAGTAGCCCAAAAAATTGTATAACCAAGTAGTGATCAGTTACATCGGTGTCTGTCTCCTCTCCTGGAGCCACACCAAATTGACCTTGATCGAAGCAATAAACTCCCTAGCAGCCTTCCTTTTTCACTAGGTTGTTCAAACCTCGGACATTCTAGCAGATAATCTTTGGGTTAAAATCCATAAGAGAATGGACTCAACACCAAGGAAAAATGAACTCAATGAGCACGCACCACCAGTGTGGTGGCAGTCTCAAGCTCACTCCGGTGGGGCAAGGACTTGCCAAAGATAGCAACAATGATACGAAGATGCTGCTACCGAGGGGGAGTCGATAACTTCTTAAGGTTCTATACCACAACCTCATCCACCACCAGGCCACCCGCAGCTAGTCCAAGGGCACACAGTAACATGTTTTTATTCGGGGTTGCCTTTGATGAAGAGGGTCTTCTGAGCACTTGGACTTCGTAGATCAACGATGGAGCTAGCCCCTGGATGATATTTGTGCAAGAAAGAAAAGAATCTCGCAGGCTACCCATGCTTGGGTTAATATGATTGATGTTGGGCCGTGATGGGTGGGCTAACAACACAGAAATGGACCTCCAAAACACTACCCCCTCTCCCACTCTCCGATCCAGCTCTCTCTCTCTCTCTCTCTCTCTCTCTCTCTGGCCAAGTTCTTTTGAACAGATTATGGAGGATCTCGGTCTTGCAAAATAGCAGCAGAAAAAAACTCAATTCGATTCCAAATATTGGGAGGATTCTAAAGAATCGTAGTGCAATCCAAAATCCGAAAAAACTTGCATTTTCACATAATCTCAGGATTTTGGAGAGCCCCTAAAAAGAAAACATTTGGAATTAATAGAGTGCCCCTATTGGATCAGCTAATTATGCCCAGTCTAGGAAAACGACTCACACGAGCCAGTGCAGGGTGTGACTATGTGCCGCCTATTGCGAGGCGTAGGTCCGCTCGCCTACGGGGTGCTGGTGGTGGGATGTCCCAGTAGCTCATGGCTCATCCTACTGACATTACCTGAATTTCTTTCCTTTTTAATTTATTTTTTAAAACTAAATGCATCTATTTTAAAAACTTAAATTTAAATATGAAATTTAATAATACGATCTTGGAAAAATGTAAACACGGTATAACAATTTGATAGCTCAATTTAATAAAATGTTAATAACTTTCAGAGAAAATGTTCTCGACAATCAAAAACATTCCCACGTTTGAAAAATAATTATGCGATTTCTTAAATACGTATATAATGTAAAAAAGTATTTGTGCCTTTAAAAAATGTATGTCACATTGGTGGAAATATTCCCACGTTTTAAGAACATGTCCAAAAAATTTAAGAAAAAATAATATACGAACGTAAAAAATGTAAGTGTAGGTTTAAAAAAGTGTTTATTTCCATTGAAAATTGTATCATGACATTTTAAATAAATATCGGCGTGTTTCCAAAAAATGTGCATGAAATTTTCTAAAATGTTTATACAATGTGAAACAATGTTCATGTAATCTAGAATTATATTTATTGCCATTTAAAATAATGTAAAACGTGTATTTAAAAAAAATGTTACCATGCATTCAAGAAAGTGTCCAAAACGTGTATTTAGAAAAACATACACCATATATTTGAAAATGTCTAAAGTGTAAGAAAGAATGTTTCACGCGTGTGCTCAACATGTACATTGTTTTGCTCGCAAAAAGCAGACATGTGTTTTAATTTAAAAAGGATACCGATTAAAACCGACAAAGAAATAAAAAAACAACGTAAGCCAAGGAATACGAAGAAAACCAAGAAAGCCTGTGAAAAAACAAAGAAGAACCAGAGGATAAACCAAAGAAAACGGAGAAACAGAAAAAAAAAAAACCGGAGCGAGCGAGCGATTGCGCTGATGGGCCGGCCCGACTCGGAGTCGGGAACGAGTCGACATAGCCCAGGCGCTGGCGGTCGGTCCGGTTCAGTTCGCATCGACGGAATCGAGCGCTAGGGTTGCCGCGCCGCCGCCGGACCCGACCTCGCCGCCGCCCCTCTTCCTCCTATTCTCCAGGCACCGGAGCCGCCCGCCGCCTCTCAGCGGGAAAGGGGAAGGCCCAGAGCAATGGCATCCTGCGCGACGACGCCGCCGGCGGGGAAGCGGCCGGCGACGGGCGGGCGGGAGGGCGACCAGATGGTGATCACCCCGCTCGGCGCCGGCAGCGAGGTCGGCCGCTCCTGCGTCCACATGACGTTCAAGGGGCGCACAGTCCTCGTAAGCACCCCCAAACCCTACCTCCCTCCCCTTCTCCGATTAGCTCCGACTGACTTGTTCCTTGCTCGTGGTTGGTTGGTCCAGTTCGACTGCGGCATCCACCCCGCGTACTCCGGCATGGCGGCTCTCCCATATTTCGACGAGATCGACCCCTCCGCCATCGACGTCCTGCTCGTCACCCAGTAAGTTTCCAACTAGTCGCCCTCTCTAGCTTGACCTCCACCTTCTCCCGGCGTTCATCCTGATTAATTTTATGCCTTCAACTTGTGCTGCAGCTTCCACCTGGACCACGCCGCCTCGCTGCCATACTTCCTGGAGAAGGTATATAAGCAAAAATGCTAGGCTGCTGCTGATTTAGATTCGAAATGCAGGGACGCTCATGTTATGCTGTTTCGTGTCTGATTTGCCCTGCCCTGACCTGCCCTGCTTTGCAGACGACGTTCAAGGGCCGCGTGTTCATGACCCACGCCACCAAGGCCATCTACAGGCTGCTGCTCTCGGATTATGTCAAGGTCAGCAAAGTGTCTGTGGAGGACATGCTCTTCGATGAGCAGGACATAATCCGGTCCATGGACAAAATCGAGGTACTTTCTTTTCGCTTATCTCCTTTCTGGCAGTTGTGAGTCGAATGAATGCGAATGGCTTAATCCGTGTTGTTTGATACGATGTATTTGTTGCTTACTAGATGATGATAGATAGTGACTGACCGGTAGAGAAATTGGTACTACATTTCTGTAGAGGAAAAAAAAGTTAGAAGAGTGATCCGATCAATCAGAAACAGAGAATGATAGTACTGTGTTATTTAAGAAGCTGGAGTTGTTGCCTATATACCTGGTTGATATTTTAAGCTTAGCTTGGATTCAGTTTCCCCCATCTTGCTAGCTAGCACCTGCTTGCCGCCCTTGGAATTCTTATCTGTTGTACGATTTTGAACAAGGTTCCAAAAGGTGTTAGGCGTAAATTCCTGGTTTTTCCTCTGCCGAGCACCTATATTGATTAAGTGCATGGTTGGTAGTGCTTAGGTTAGGTGTTCTGCTATCGCCTAGCGCCTAGACATGCTTAAATGCACGGCTAGCAGTGCTTAAGGTTAGGTGTTCTGCCATCGCCTAGCACCTAGGCATGCTCAAGTGGATGCCTAGCAGCGTTTTTTTATCATTGATTCTGAATAATCGAACTTTAAATGTCATTGGACTATTGGTCAAAATTATAAAAATCTTATAGTATCTGGCCATTTCTTTCCAACTACCAGGTTTTATATTTTCGTTCCAGCTAATGCATGATTCTGTCTGTGAGGATTTAAAGTTTTAATTTACCAGCTAAATTCATATGCCTCTGTTTAGTGCCTGTCTTGCCTAAGCGCACACCTAGGCATGCTCAAGCACACACATAGCAGTGCGTAAGGCTTGGTGTTCTGCTATCACTTAGCACCTAGGCACGCTTAAGTTTTTCATCATTGATTCTGAATAGCCAATACATTTAAATGTTTGGGCTGTTGGTTAAAATTAAGAATTCTATAATACCTGTCTGTTTCTTTCCAAATACCAGGATTGTTTTCCCTTTACAGCTAATGCATGATTCTGTCTATGAGGATTTAAAGTTTTAATTTACCAGCTAAATTCATATGCCTCTGTTTAGTGCCTGTCTTGCCTAAGCGCACACCTAGGCATGCTTAAGCACACACATAGCAGTGCGTAAGGTTTGGTGTTCTGCTATCACTTAGCACCTAGGCACGCTTAAGTTTTTCATCATTGATTCTGAATAGCCAATACATTCAAATGTTTGGGCTGTTGGTTAAAATTAAGAATTCTATAATACCTGTCTGTTTCTTTCCAAACACCAGGATTGTTTTCCCTTTACAGCTAATGCATGATTCCGACTGAAAGTCTTAATTTACCAGAGGGAGAATTAACATTGTCTTAACATATAATTGTCATGCAGGTCATAGACTTCCACCAGACACTGGAAGTTAATGGCATACGCTTCTGGTGCTATACTGCTGGCCATGTACTTGGTGCTGCCATGTTCATGGTGGATATTGCTGGTGTACGCATTCTTTACACTGGTGACTACTCCCGTGAAGAAGACCGTCACCTCAAAGCTGCTGAGATACCCCAGTTCTCCCCTGATATTTGCATTATCGAGTCAACTTACGGTGTGCAGCAACACCAACCCCGCCATGTCAGAGAGAAGCGCTTCACTGATGCCATCCACAACACAGTTTCTCAAGGGGGCCGTGTTCTTATCCCAGCATTCGCTCTTGGTAGAGCACAGGAACTGTTGCTTATCCTGGATGAGTATTGGTCTAACCACCCAGAGCTCCATAAGATTCCAATCTATTATGCCTCCCCTCTTGCGAAGAAGTGTATGGCTGTCTACCAGACATACATAAACTCCATGAATGAAAGGATAAGGAATCAGTTTGCACAGTCCAATCCGTTCCATTTCAAGCATATTGACCCTTTGAATAGCATTGACAACTTCCATGATGTGGGTCCGTCAGTGGTGATGGCAAGTCCAGGTAGCCTCCAAAGTGGCCTCTCCAGGCAGCTCTTTGACAAGTGGTGCACAGATAAGAAGAACACATGTGTTATTCCAGGTTATGCTGTGGAAGGCTCGCTTGCAAAGACCATCATCAACGAACCGAGAGAAGTGACACTAGCAAATGGGCTCACTGCTCCTCTTAATATGCAGATCTTCTACATCTCCTTCTCAGCTCACGCTGATTTTCCACAGACGAGCGGCTTCTTGGAAGAGCTTCGCCCACCCAACATTATTCTTGTCCACGGAGAAGCAAATGAGATGGGTAGGCTTAAGCAGAAACTTATCACCCAGTTTGATGGGACAAACACAAAAATTGTGTCTCCCAAGAACTGCCAATCGGTCGAGATGTATTTCAGCTCTGAGAAAATGGCCAAGACAATTGGCAGACTGGCAGAGAAGGTACCGGAAGTGGGCGAAACAGTCAGCGGCTTGCTTGTGAAGAAGGGGTTCACATATCAGATTATGGCCCCTGAGGACCTCCGTGTGTACACGCAGCTGTCTACTGCCAACATTACTCAGCGGATAGCTGTCCCGTATTCTGGTTCTTTTGAGGTGATCAAGTACAGACTGAAGCAAATATATGAGAGCGTGGAATCATCAACCGAAGAAGATGTTCCAGTACTGACTGTTCACGAGAGGGTGGCCATCCGCCTGGATTCAGAGAGCTACGTGACGCTGCAGTGGTCGTCCGATCCCATAAGCGACATGGTGTCCGACTCGGTGGTGGCCATGATCTTGAACATTGGCCGTGAGGGTCCAAAGGTTGTTCCGATCGAAGAAGCGGTGAAGACGGAAGAAGAAACAGAGAAGGTGGCGCGGAAGGTGGTGTACTCTCTGATGGTATCACTCTTCGGCGACGTTAAAGTTGCAGAGGAAGGGAAGCTTGTTATAACTGTGGATGGAGACGTCGCGCACTTGGATGGCAGGAGCGGTGATGTTGAGTCCGAGAACGCTGGGCTGAAAGAGAGGATCAAGACCGCGTTCCGGCGCATACAGGGTGCGGTGAGACCGATCCCGCTTTCAGCCTCCTGAGCTGAAGCCATGAGAATTTTCTATGGCTCGTGATTGAACAAGGCACTAGCAGGCTGTGTTACGTGTTGTTATGCAGCCATTTTAATCTTGAGCGGAATGTAATTCTACCACCTGTTGTGCTTTGCTAGATGATCAGTAGTCCTTAGAAGTTATCTGAAGAATCCTCTCACTTGCACTGAATTTGAGCTGTGGTGCTTTACTAGATGATCAGGTAGGCCTGTTTTACTGCCTCTGGAACATGATCGAGTTGTAGCATTGTGGACAATTTGTAGAAGTTATGTGAACAATCCTCTCATTGGCACTAAGTTTGAGCTGAAGTTGCAGTGCATCTGAGCCTTTCAACTTGAGTGTGTGTCGATCCTCTGTTTGAGTTTCTGCTGTTGGTGCTCCTTTATCTATGAACATCATGCCAAGTCTTCTTAGGTGAACTGTGTCATTTAATTTTCATTGGCTTATACGCTTTGTTTATATCAAGTGATGAGCAAGTAGTCTTTGTTGGGGTCATTTTTACATCCTGTTTTACTGGTGCAACATTTTTTTATATTAACTGTAGACAGTTTGTAGCAGCCATATATATATATATATGCGAATAATCCTCTCGCAGATGGAGATCATGAGTTCCTGCTGTGGGTATCCATGCACGCATCTTGCCAAGTCTTGTTTGACGCAAGTCCGTCCGTTCGTGACGGTTGGTGTTGTTTCCAGCGTCTTGGAGGCCACTCGCCAGAGTGTTTCTCTGCATTGCCGCTCGGCGCTCAATCTTTCTTTCCAATTCCACCAAAAAGCTCCAGATTTGTTCCGTCCCCTCTCAATCCCCAGCAGCAGGTGTGTGATGTAAGAGCATCTCCAACAGCCGCCCAACGCGCCGCGCGCTAAAAACTACTTTGCCGCGGCCGGCAGTGCTGGCTCCAACAGCCGCACTAAAATGCAGCGCGCGCGCCGCTCCAGCAGCGCGCAAAAAATGCACAGCGCGCGACTCGCCGGGGCATTGGCATATATTGCATTTTGGACACAAAATGGATTTCAAACATTCAAAATGCAATGAACATGACATATAAATTTCACACAAACAAGTTGATGAATAAAAGTTCATGCCCACAAGTTCGAAATCATGCCTGCAAGTTCATCCAACCAAGTTCAAAATGCAAACCAAGTTTATGACACAAACCAAAGACACATCAAGCCTCGTCCTCGTCTTCGTCCTCATCTTCCGAAGACGATTCTTCCTTCTCCGAAGATGATTCTTCCTCCTCCTCATCATCATTGTTGCGCACCGCATCACGTGAAGCTCGGACGGTGTTGGCAAGATTTTCAACGGCATCTTCATGGGAAGGTGTGTGAGGCACACCGGAAGACATTCCGCCCATGGCGGCCAGAGGTGCACCCATGCCTCCCATTGGAGAAGCAAAAACTCATGCCTTCCATG
>NC_057808.1:566025096-566026475 GCF_018294505.1 Triticum aestivum
GGCTTTTTTTTGAATCGAGACTTCTTCACGGGCAAGATTGACATACTCCTTTTGCGCCTCATTGAGGATAGATGTGTCCAAGAAGAACAAGTGCTTCTCCCATTCCAACAATCTAGTTCGCTCCTCATTGCTCACCTTCCTCTCCTCCAAAGCCACCTTCCTCTCCTCGGCCGCCACCCTCCTCTCCTCGGCCGCGGCATCTTGGTTCCTTGCCATTTTCCTCACCTCGTTGGCTTCTTTTCTTGCCTTCACAATAGCTTCCATAGCATTTTTGAGCTCATCATCTCCTTTCCTCTTCTTCTTTTCTTTTGCGTCTTTCTTGCACCCATCCGGTCATTTTGGCTTCGAGTATGAAACCTAGTTGGGTGTGGGGCTTCTCTTGCCGTCATCACTTGATGCATCCTCCTCCTCCTCATCATCATCCAACTCAATTGTTCGCTTGCGTTTGTTGCTCAAATCCAAATCATCACGCTTCTTCCATTTCTCGTCATCCTTCAACACGTCATAGCAATGAGCCAAGGTAAATGGTCTTCCTTTCTTGATCTTCCCCTTCTTGTCCTCTTCTCCTCTCCTTTGAACAAGTTTTGTGCAATGTTGAACTACATGAAAACAAAACAAGTTAGCACTTCAAACACCAACAACAAGTATGATGAACATGGATGAAATGGCACTTACTCTATCGTCCTCATTAGTGCCACTTGGGTTCAACTTGTCAACCGCCTTTTGTGTGGCCGCCCACTTTTGAAAATCCTTGTTGATTGTCAACCACCGGGACCGAAGAGATCGCTCGGAGCGGTCAATTCCACTCACGTTGCGAACATCAAAGTGTTCCTTCATCCGGTTCCAATAAGCATCTCTACTTTGATCACCTCCAACGGATGGATCCCTCGACACTTGCAACCAAGTATTGCATAGTAAGGTGTCTTCGGCGTTGGTGTAATTGCCCGCTCTTCCTTTCGGTGCGTCGACAATGCCCTCACCATCCTCGTCCACCTCGAACTCATGGTCATCAAAGTGCATGTCATTGGTTTGAGAGCAATGCGAATTGTTGGAGGCAACCCCCATAGTTGACATGTATGCATCATCTTTGAGACTACAAAATATATAGAACAATGCAAATAAGCTATCTATATGAATGCATTCAAAAAATAACAAGAAAAGAAAAGTTGGAAAATCTTTCTACCTTTGGGGCATATCGTCGAACACGTTGTGCGCGTCGGCCGCTGGCTCAACGAGTGAGCTTGCCGGCGCTTTGGTAGCCGCTGCGCCCGTCACACGCCCTACAAGCTTCTTCCTCCTCGCCTTCGAGGTGCCGGAGCCGTCCGCCGCCTTGTTCTTCTTCGCGGATGTCTTGCCCTTCTTTGGCCACGCCGCATTGG
>NC_057808.1:566026628-566034388 GCF_018294505.1 Triticum aestivum
CGATGCTCGGAGGAGCTCCGGCGGAGGCGAGGCCAATGCTCCCCGCGCTAGGGTTTGCGGCGGCGGCGGCGGCGGTGGAGGGGTCGCGGTTGTAGGATGGGGTGAGCGGGGTGCCGGCGCGTGCGTCCATCGGGTGCAGTTCGTCGGCGCTGGCGTGCGCGGGGCGAAGGTGGCGGGGAGGAGAGAGTGCGGCGCGAGCGCCCTAAATACACAGTGCGAGTTGGCGATTCAGACCGCGTGCCCAACTCCATATGCCGCGCGCGCGGTTATTGCGCGCCCGCTGGAGCCACTCTACCGGTTGCGCGCACGCTAAAATGGCCAAATTTGCGACGCGTCACTTGTTTAGCGCGGCTGTTGGAGATGCTCTAAGAATCTCAGGTGGTTCCCCGTCAGAGTGTTAGAGCACACATTTAGGCGCGGCGAAGAAGTCCGGCGCGGCGAAGAAATCTCAAACTCACAGACGCAGAAAAGAAAAGCATCAAGATAGGGAAGAAACAGTCTTGCTCCCTGGAGGTGAGTAAGCTTCAGGCTGTGGGTAAGCTCTTGTCTGAAAGACCAGCAAAAGCAGAGTATTTAGGAAGAGTGTTAAGTGGTGCTTGGTGCCCTTTCTCTAGAGTGGAATGCAAGGGTCTGGGTAGAAATCACTTCCTGTTTCAGTTTCATGATGATGTGAGCAAGAACAAAGCGATAAGAGGTGGACCCTGGATGTTTAACATAACAAAGATGTACTAGTGATGGAAGATTTTGTGCCAAGCAAAACTATATATGACTATGAACTTAAGTCGATTCCTATATGGGTGAGAGCATATGGCATACCAATGGGAATGATGAGCACAGAAACAGGGGAACTAGTGGGTGATCAAATTGGTGAATTTTTGGATGTTGATTTGGACGACAATGGAAGTGCAATGGGAGTATTTGTGCGAATCAAAGTGAAGATGGACATAACAGTCCCTATTATAAGGTTTAGAGCATCTCCAACGGCCGCGCTAAACAAGCGCCGCGCCGCAAATTTGGCCAGTTTAGCGCGCGCAACCCGGCGGGTGGCTCCAGCGGACGCGCAATAACCGCGCGCGCGGTTTAAGGAGTTGGGCGCGCGGTCGGATTCGCTATCTCGCGCGGTGTATTTGGGGCGCCCGCTTCCGCGCACGGCACACTCGAGCGCTCGCGCTGCACTCTCTCTTCTCCGCCTCCTACGCCCCGCGCGCGCCGGCGCCGGCGAACTGCACCCATGGACGCACGCGCCGGCACCCCGCTCACCCCATCCTATAGCCGCGACCCCTCCACCGCTGCCGCCGCCGCCGCCACCGCAAACCCTAGCCCGGGTGGCGTTGGCCTCGCCTCCGCCGGAGCTCCTCCGACCATCGGCCTCGCGCGCGGCCTCTTCATGCCGCCGCGGATGACCTCGGCGGCAGGTGGCGTCGCGCCGACGCCGGCCCGAGCCGCCGCCCCCTCCTCAAAGCTCCCCAATGCGGCGCGGCCAAAGAAGGGCAAGACATCGGCGAAGAAAAACAAGGCGGCGGACGGCTCCGGCACCTCGAAGGCGAGGAGGAAGAAGCTTGCAGGGCGTGCGACGGGCGCGGCGGCTACCGAAGCGCCGGCGAGCTCACTCGTTGAGCCGGCGGCCGACGCGCACAACATGTTCGACGAAATGCCCCCAAGGTAAAAAAAATTCCAACTTTTCTTTTCTTGTTATTTTTTCAATGCATTCACATATAGATAGCTTATTTGCATTGTTCAAAAAACTTTGTAGTCTCAATGATGATGCATACATGTCAACTATGGGTGTTGGCTGCAACAATTCGCATTGGTCTCAAACCAATGACATGCATTTCGAAGACCAGGAGTTCGAGGTGGACGAGGAGGGTGAGGGCATTGTCGACGTGCCGAAAGGAAGAGCGGGCAATTACACCAACGCCGATGACATCTTACTATGCAATACTTGGTTGCAAGTGTCGAGGGATCCATCCGTTGGAGGTGATCAAAGTCGAGATGCTTATTGGGGGCGGATGAAAGAACACTTTGATGTTCACAACGTGAGTGGAATTGACCGCTCCGAGAGATCACTTCGGTCCCGATGGTCGACAATCAACTCGGATTGTCAAAGGTGGGCGGCCTATCAAAAGGCGGTTGACAAGTTGAACCCAAGTGGCACAAATGAGGACGATAGAGTAAGTGGCATTTCATACATGTTCATCATACATGTTCATCATATTTGTTGTTGGTGCTAACTTGCTTTGTTTTCATGTAGTACAACATTGCGCAAAACTTGTTCAAAGAAGAGGAGAGGAAAACCAAGAAGGGGAAGATCAAGAAAGGAAGGGTCTTTACCTTGCCCCATTGCTATAACGTGTTGAAGGATGATGAGAAATGGAAGAAGCGTGAAGATTTGGATAATTTGCATTTGAGCAACAAACGCAAGCGAACAATTGAGTTGGATGATGATGATGAGGAGGATGATGCATCAAGTGATGACGGAAAGAGAAGCCCCACACCCAACTCGGTTTCATACTCGAAGCCAAAGCGACCGGATGGGTGCAAGAAAGACAAAATCGAAAAGAAGAAGAGGAAAGGAGATGATGAGCTCAAAAATGCTATGGAAGCTATTGTGAAGGCAAGAAAATAAGCCAACGAGGTGAGGAAAATGGCAAGGAACCAAGATGCCACGGCCGAGGAGAGGAGGGTGGCGGCCGAGGAGAGGAAGGTGGCTTTGGAGGAGAGGAAGGTGAGCAATGAGGAGCGAACTAGATTGTTGGAATGGGAGAAGCACTTGTTTTTCTTGGACACATCTAACCTCAATGCGGCGCAAAAGGAGTATGTCCATCTTGCCCGTGAAGAAGTCTTGATCCAAAAAAGAGCCATGGTTGGTGCAATAGGTGGCGGTGGCCTCGGCGCCATGGGTGGCATGGGTGGCTTTGGAGGTACCGTGGGCGGTTTAGGTGCCATGGGAGGCATGGGTGGCTTTGGAGCACCCCCCGACGCTATGGCCACCATGGGAGGCATGAGTTTTGCTTCTCTCATGGGAGGCCTGGGTGCACCTCCGGCCGCCATGGGCGGAATGTCTTTCGATGTGCCTCCTCACACACATTCCCATGAAGATGCCGTTGAAGATCTTGCCAACACCGTCGGAGCTTCACGTGATGCGGGGCGCGATGAGGAGAGGGAGGAAGATTCATCTTCGGAGGCGGAAGAATCGTCTTCCGAGGACGAGGAATGATGTGTCTTTCATTTGTGTCTTGAACTAGATTTGCATTTTGAACTTGGTTGGATGAACTTGTGGGCATGAACTTTTCTTCATCAACTTGTTTGTGTGAAATTTTATATGTCATGTTCATTGCATTTTGAAGGTTTCAACTTCATTTTATGTCCAAAATGCCATATATGCAATGCCCCGACGAGTCGCGCGCGCTGCATTTTTTGCGCGCTGCTGGAGCGGCGCGCGCGCTGTGCTGGAGCGGCGCGCGCGCGCTGCATTTTAGCGCGGCTGTTGGAGCCAGCGCTGGCGGCCGCGCAAAACCAGGCGAACGGCGCGCGGCGCGAAGCGCGGCTGTTGGAGATGCTCTTATAACCATAGAAATAGAAGAAGAACAAGAAGAGGAGCAGGGGCAAGTTTCTGAGGATATAGAGAATAATAATAATAATAAGAAAATTGTCTCATTTGAGTATGAGCATCTCCCAGATTTTTGCTACAATTGTGGTATTATTGGTCATACAGAAAGGGCTTGCCCGTCTAGGACTAGAAGAGAAGGTGATAGACAGTTTGGTCCTTGGCTGCGCGCAATCATGTCCAACAGAAGTTCCAATGATGAACAGAGTAGGAACTCAAGTGATCGTGCAGACTTTTGGACCACACATAGCGCAGGTAGCAAGGGGAGTAAACAAGGGAGCGATGGTCCATCTTGGAGGAAGAGCCTACCGGCAGGAATGAATGGAGATAAATTAGAAAGACGAGGAGAAGAAAAAGAAGTCACTAGCCCCCTAAAGCCAGTTCAGGATGATATGAATACAGTTGTAAAAGGCAAGGAGTTAGTGTTTTGAGGAAAACAAGCAGTCAAGGGAGATTACAAATATAAACCTGAGACCTAGTCCCTGCAAAAAGACCGCACATCCTAGAGATTCTGAGTTGGTGTCCCAGGAAAAGGAAATGCCAAAAGCTAACTTAGCAGAATTGAAGATTGGCCAGGAAGAAAAGGAGAGGAGCCAGCGGAAGGAAGATGAACATAATGAGGACAGAGATAGGGGAATCAGGTCAGGTAAAATCCTGAAGCTTGACACCTTCAAGCGACGTGAAAGAATGAAGGAGAAGCTACAAAAAAAAGAGCCCTTTGAGACTATTCTGAAGAAGAGAAATGCTGATGTGATGAATGTAGACTTGGAAGCAGAGATACTGAAGAGAGCTAGAATGGAAGTTGATGGCGAGGTAGAAACGCAAGAGGGAAATGAAGGAAACATAAAAACAGATGGAGGGAACCCTGGGCTGCAAGGACAACCGGGCGAATCAAAATGGAAATAATAGCTTGGAACTGCCAGGGACTGGGGAATGGCCCGACAGTCTGGGGGCTTGTGGTCCTCCAGAAGCAGGAGGACCCCGACATCCTCTTCTTGTCTGAAACCAAAATGGATGAGAGGATAATGGGAAATTCAAGTGGATGCTGGGAATGAGCAATATGGTGGTAAGAGACCTTGAAGGGAAAAGTGGAGGACTAGCTTTGTTTTGGAAGAAAGAAATAAGGTTGGAGTTGCACAACTACTCGAGATATCATATTGATGCGGAAGTGATAGAAAAAGATGGTTTCAAATGGCGCTTCACATGTATTTATGGGGAACCATCTACTGACAGAAGGAAAGTAACTTGGAGGCTCATGCGCATTCTTAAGCAACAATTGAACCTTCCATGGTTATGTGCAGGCGATTTCAGTGAAATATTGTTTAACCATGAGAAGAAGGGAGGGCCAGCTAGAGCACAAAGTCAAATGGAGGGATTCCGAATGGCTCTTGCTGATTGTGGCCTTAAGGATTTAGGCTATGTAGGAGATAAGTACACCTAGCGCAATCAGAGTTGGGAGGCTAGCCTACATAAAGGAAAGGCTAGACAGAGTGGTAGGTTCGAGAAGTTGGTGTACAAGGTTCCCACACTTTAAAGTGGTGAATGGCGACCCGCGCCATTCAGATCACAGGCCTGTGATTATCCACATAGACGGATCCGTTGGGGCACAAAGGTTCAGTAAAAGAGCACATAATTTCAGATTCGAGGCAAGATGGCTACAAGAGGAAGATTATGAGGCCATTGTAACGAATGCCTGGGCCACAACAAGGCTGAGAGGGGACACTACTACTCAAGGTATGCTGAGCAAGGTTGCGGGTGACTTGAAAAACTGGGATGTCAATGTGTTGGGAGATCTTCAGAAAAGAACAAATTTTTTTTAAAGAAAGACTTGGAAGAAGTGAGAAGGGGCGACATCAGCCAAGACCAAGTTTCAACAGAACAATTTCTTCGAGAGAAACTGGACCGCCTTGAACACCAGTAGGATACTCACTGGTGACAACGAGCCCACGTAAAGTGGCTACACTCTGGGGACAAAAATACTTTGTTTTTCCATGCCTTTGCCTCTGAAAGGAAAAGGAGAAACACAATTAAAAAATTACAGAGGGATGATGGAAGCTGCCAGAAGGGGAAGATGCACTGAAGGAACATATTGCAAACTAGTTTTGGAACATTTTCTCCACCATGGTGACAGGGAGCAACATCGAGGAAGTTATGCATGTTTGTACAACTGAGGGTGACTGAGAGCATGAACACCATTTTGTGTGCCGAGTACACTGAAGAAGAGGTTAAAGCAGCACTAAATTGTATGGGTGACCTTAAGGCCCCGGGTCCCGATGGAATGCCTGCTATTTTTTTCAAAAAGTTTTGGCAAATTGTCGGAGAACGAGTGGTCAAGGAAGTGCTTCATATTCCGAGGGGAGGAAACATGCCAGAGGGATGGAATGATACACTTATTGTGCTAATCCCGAAAAATAACAATCCAATGAAGATTAATGATATGAGACCAATAAGCCTATGTAATGTGGTATACAAGCTAGTCTCTAAGGTAATAATGAATAGGCTCAAAATAGTTCTTCCTGATATAATCTCGCCTAACCAGAGTGCCTTCGTGCCTGGTCGCCTCATTTCTGATAATACTCTGCTGGCATATGAACTAACACACTTCTTGCAGAGGGAAAGAAATGGCTCAGTGGGCTATGCAGCAATAAGACTAGACATGAGCAAGGCATAAGACCGTGTCGAGTGGACCTTCTTAAGGGAGATGATGCATAGACTGGGTTTCGACGAAGGGTGGGTGAATTTGATAATGAAGTACATTACCACTGTCAAATACAAGATTAAAGTGAATGGGGATGTAACCGAAACAATCACACCCCAAAGGGGCCTTCGTCAAGGGGATTCATTTCCCCATATCTATTTCTACTTTGTGCGGAAGGGTTGTCAGCCATGCTGCACAATACTGAAAGGAGAGGATTAATTAGAGGAATTCGAAGGAAATATACCCTAGATGCAATAATAAATTTGTTATTTTATATTTCCTTATTCATGATAAAAGTTTATTATTCATGCTAGAATTGTATTGATCGGAAACCTAAATACATGTGTGAATACATAAACAAATACCATGTCCCTAGTAAACCTCTACTAGACTAGCTCGCTGATCAAAGATGGTTAAGGTTTCCTAACCATAGACATGTGTTGTCATTTGATAACGGGATCACATCATTAGGAGAATGATGTGATGGACAAGACCCAACCGTTAGCTTAGCATAATGATCGTTCAGTTTATTGCTATTGCTTTCTTCATGTCAAATACATATTCCTCCGACTATGAGATTATGCAACTCCCGGATACCGGAGGAATACCTTGTGTGCTATCAAACGTCACAACACAGCTGGGTTATCATAAAGATGCTCTACAGGTATCTTCGAAGGTATTTGTTGAGTTGGCATAGATCGAGATTAGGATTTGTCACTCCGAGTATCGAAGAGGTATCTCTGGGCCGTCTCGATAATAGACATCATAAGCTTGCCGGAAAATGACTAAGGAGTTAGTCACGAGGTGATGTATTACGTAACGAATAAAGAGACTTGCCGGTAACGAGATTAAACTAGGTATAGAGATACCGACGATCGAATCTCGGACAAGTAACATACAAATGGACAAAGGGAATTACGTATGTTGTCATAACGGTTCGACCTTTAAATATCTTCATAGAATATGTAGGAGCCAATATGGGCATCCAGGTTCCGCTATTGGTTATTGACAGGAGAGGTGTATCGGTCATGTCTACATAGTTCTCGAACCCGTAGGGTCCGCACGCTTAACGTTCGTTGACGACATAATGTTATATGAGTTATATGTTTTGGTGACCGAATGTTGTTCGGAGTACCGGATGAGATCACGGACATGACGAGGAGTCTCGAAATGGTCGATAGATAAAGATTGACATATAGGATGATGGTATTTGGGCACCGAAAGTGTTTCGGGACGCACTGGGAAGTAGTCGGGTCACCGGAAGGGGTTCCGGGTACCCCCCGGCAAGTTATGGGCCTTATGGGCGAAAGGAGGGGACAGACCAGCCCACAAGGGGGCTGGTGTGCCCCTTCCCTTGGTTGGCCAGCCCTAGGGAAGGAAAAGGGGGAGGGCCAGCCCCTCCTGCCTTTCCCTCTCATGGGAGAAAGGAAAGGGGGGGGGGGCACCCTTCCCTGC
>NC_057808.1:566035073-566036538 GCF_018294505.1 Triticum aestivum
AGTGCTTAGGCGAAGCCCTGCGGATATAATTTCACCATCACCATCACCACGCCATCGTGCTGCCAGAACTCATCCACTACCTCGACGTCTTGCTGGATCAAGAAGGCGTGGACATCACTGAGCTGAACGTGTGCTGAACGCGGAGGTGCCGTACGTTCAGTACTCGATCGGTTGTGTCTCAAGAAAGTTCGACTACATCAACCGCGTTGTCAAACGCTTCCGCTTACGGTCTACGAGGGTACGTAGATACACTCTCCCCCTCTTTGTTATGCATCTCCATGGATAGATCATTACGTGTGCGTAGAATTTTTTCTTTTCCATGCAACGTTCCCCAGTAGTGGCATCCGAGCCAGGTCTATGCGTAGATGATATGCACGAGTAGAACACAAAGAGTTGTGAGTGGTGATAGTCATATTGCTTACCACCAACGTCTTATTTTGATTTGGCGGTACTTAGGGATGAAGCGGCCCGGACCAACCTTACATGTCCACGCACATGAGACCGGTTCCACTGACAGACATGCAACTAGTTTTGCATAAAGGTGGCTGGCGGGTGTCTGTTTCTCCTACTTTGGTTGAATTGAATTTGACTACGGCCGGTCCTTGAAGAAGGTTAAAACAACAAACTTGATGAATCACCATTGTGGTTTTTGCACAGAACAGACAATTGCTTAGCCGTGTGCGGCGCCCCCCTCCACCGTTTACACCCCCGGTCATATTTTGGTAGTGCTTAGGCAAAGCCCTGCGGAGATAACTTCACCATCACCATCACCATGCCGTCGTGCCGCCGGAACTCATCCACTACCTCGCCGTCTTGCTGGATCAAGAAGGCGCGAACATCACTGAGCTGAACGTGTGCTGAACGCGGAGGTGCCATATGTTCGGTACTCGATCGGTTGGATCATGAAGAAAGT
Source organism: Triticum aestivum (assembly GCF_018294505.1). Classification (NCBI taxonomy): domain Eukaryota; kingdom Viridiplantae; phylum Streptophyta; class Magnoliopsida; order Poales; family Poaceae; genus Triticum; species Triticum aestivum. The sequence continues at coordinate 566,035,987 of NC_057808.1, forward strand.
TCGACAACATCAACCGCGTTGTCAAACGCTTCCGCTTACGGTCTACGAGGGTACGTAGACACACTCTCCCCCTCGTTGCTATGCATCTCCATGGATAGATCATTGCATGTGCATAGAATTTTTTTGTTTCCATGCAACGTTCCCCAACAGTGGCATGAGTTATATGTTTTGGTGACCGAATGTTGTTCGGAGTCCCGGATGAGATCACAGACATGACGAGGAGTCTCGAAATGGTCGATAGATAAAGATTGACATATAGGATGATGGTATTTGGGCACCGAAAGTGTTTCGGGACGCACTGGGAAGTAGTCGGGTCACCGGAAGGGGTTCCGGGTACCCCCCGGCAAGTTATGGGCCTTATGGGCGAAAGGAGGGGACGGACCAGCCCACAAGGGGCTTGGGAGAGACCCAGCCCCTTCCCTTGGTTGGCCAGCCCTAGGGAAGGAAAAGGGGGAGGGCCAGCCCCTCCCGCCTTTCCCTCTCATGGGAGAAAGGAAAGGGGGGGGGGCACCCTTCCCTGCGTTTCCCCACGCTCCAAATAAGGGAGGGGGG
>NC_057808.1:566036746-566054140 GCF_018294505.1 Triticum aestivum
CCACACACACATCCTAGGTGCCTGGGCACCTTGATCGGGTCCAACCCGCTAAGCCTTTTTGTTTTAAGCGACATGCATCCTCATTGATTTGTTTCCTAATTTACTTGCATGTAAAATAATCCATGTTTGAGATAGCGTCAATCATTTTAAACTTTCTAATTTGGTACGTCTCCTGTTTATTCCTTTGTATGAATATAATCGTCATATTTTGTGGTATGTGTATACCTGAGATACGAATATGTGAAACTTGAGAGTATCCAATATATAAGTTCATACTCAAGATATTTCTTCGTATGTACCGTACGTACATACCTAGATGTGAAATTTATGTGTACGTACCCATAAATATCGCATATATACATATTTTCTGGGTATGTACTCATACATTTCATGTCGGGTATGTAGTTGTGGAGAAATACGTCGGGTATGCACATACGTGAAAATATATTGAGTACTTTACATCTTGCATATCCATAAATATCCCGGGTATGTGGTTGTTCGGTATTATACCTAATGATAATATTTATGTGTTGGTGTTATACCTAATCAAAATACACATACTCAGGGTATTGTACCTAATAAAAATATGGGCATACTCAAGATACCCATGTGTATGTGCTACTAATTCAACTAAAATACGCATGCATACCCTGCTAATTACAAATAGTTTTTCTCTCTTCCTAATGAGTATCATGTACCTTCCATCTATGAAACATCAAACATGGCAAGAAATAAGAGACAATTAATCACGACACATTTATTATAACTTTCTCTCTCCTATTATGTCTCCCAACATGAAACGTTGCCATGCATGGTGTGCGGGGCCTTATTTATGGCATTCAATTAGTGATTATATCATAATTATTTTGATCAGCGGTTTCAAATGGAATAATAATCCATTAGCAAACATACCCGTTACGATAACACGCATCTAAATGCAATCTAATGGTGGAAAGGCTAGGAGCCTGGGCACCTAGGTGTCCCAAACAGCCGTCCTATATATATATATATATATAGACAATTGCTTAGCCGTGTGCGGCGCCCCCTCCACCGTTTACACCCTCGGTCATATTTTTGTAGTGCTTAGGCGAAGCCCTGCGGATATAATTTCACCATCACCATCACCACGCCATCGTGCTGCCAGAACTCATCCACAACCTCGACATCTTGCTGGATCAAGAAGGCGCGAACATCACTGAGCTGAACGTGTGCTGAACGCGGAGGTGCCATACGTTCAGTACTCGATCGGTTGTGTCTCAAGAAAGTTCGACTACATCAACCGCGTTGTCAAACGCTTCCGCTTACGGTCTACGAGGGTACGTAGATACACTCTCCCCCTCTTTGTTATGCATCTCCATGGATAGATCATTACGTGTGCGTAGAATTTTTTCTTTTCCATGCAACGTTCCCCAACAGTGGCATCCGAGCCAGGTCTATGCGTAGATGATATGCACGAGTAGAACACAAAGAGTTGTGAGTGGTGATAGTCATATTGCTTACCACCAACGTCTTATTTTGATTTGGCGGTACTTAGGGATGAAGCGGCCCGGACCAACCTTACATGTCCACGCACATGAGACCGGTTCCACTGACAGACATGCAACTAGTTTTGCATAAAGGTGGCTGGCGGGTGTCTGTTTCTCCTACTTTGGTTGAATTGAATTTGACTACGGCCGGTCCTTGAAGAAGGTTAAAACAACAAACTTGATGAATCACCATTGTGGTTTTTGCACAGAACAGACAATTGCTTAGCCGTGTGCGGCGCCCCCCTCCACCGTTTACACCCCCGGTCATATTTTGGTAGTGCTTAGGCGAAGCCCTGCGGAGATAACTTCACCATCACCGTCACCATGCCATCGTACCGCCGGAACTCATCCACTACCTCGCCGTCTTGCTGGATTAAGAAGGCGCGAACATCACTGCGCTGAACGTGTGCTGAACGCGGAGGTGCCATATGAAGAAAGTTCGACTACATCAACCGCGTTGTCAAACGCTTCGGCTTACGGTCTACGAGGGTACGTAGACACACTCTCCCCCTCGTTGCTATGCATCTCCATGGATAGATCATTGCATGTGCATAGAAATTTTTTGTTTTCCATGCAACGTTCCCCAACAGTGGCATCCGAGCGAGGTCTATGCTTAGATGATATGCACGAGTAGAACAAAAAGAGTTGTGAGCGGTGATAGTCATACTGCTTACCACCAACGTCTTATTTTGATTCGATGGTATTGTGGGATGAAGCGGCCCGGACTAACCTTACATGTCCACGCACATGAGACCGGTTCCACTGACAGACATGCAACTAGTTTTGCATAAAGATGGCTGGCGGGTGTCTGTTTCTCCTATTTTAGTTGAATCGAATTTGACTACGGCTGTCCTTGAAGAAGGTTAAAACAACAAACTTGATAAATCACCGTTGTGGTTTTTGCCGTAGGTAAGAACGGTTTTTGCTAGAAGCCCGTAGCAGCCATGTAAAACTTGCAACAACAAAGTAGAGGACGTCTAACTTGTTTTTGCAGGGCAAGTTGTGATGTGATATGGTCAAGATATGATGTGATATATGTTGATGTATGAGATGATCATGTTTTGTAATATCGACAACCGGTAGGAGCCTTAGGGTTGTCTCTTTATTGTATGAAGTGCAAACACCATGTAATTGCTTTACTTTATCACTATGCGTTAGCGATAGTTGTAGAAGCAATAGTTGGCGTGACGACCTCGACGCAACGACGCTACGATAGAGATCAAGGTGTCAAGTCGGTGACGAAGGAGATCATGACGATGCTTTGGAGATGGAGATCAAAAGCACAAGATGATGATGGCCATATCATGTCACATATTTTATGATTGCACGTGATGTTTATCCTTTATGCATCTTATTTTTCTTAGTACGACGGCAGCATTATAAGATGATCCCTTCACTAAATTTCAAGATAAAAGTGTTCTCCCCAAGTATGCACCATTGGCAAAGTTCGTCGTTTGAAAGCACCACGTGATGATCAAGTGTGATAGACTCTACGTTCACATACAATGGGTGTAAGACATTTTTGCACAGGCAGAACCCTTGGGTTAAACTTGACGAGCATAGCATGTACAAACATGGTCTCGGAACACTAGAGACCGAAAGGTCGAACATGAGTCATATAGTAGATATGATCAACATGGAGATGTTCCACCATTGATGACTACCCCATCTCACGTGATGATCGGATATGGGTTAGTTGATTTGGATCATGTATCACTGAAATAACTTGAGGGATGTTTATTTAAGTGGGAGTTCATTAGTAATTTGATTAATTGAACTTAAATTTATCATGAACTTAGTCTTAATAGTTTTTGCATATCTATGTTGTAGATCAATAGCTCGTGATATAGCTCCCCTATTTTTGATATGTTCCTAGAGAAAACTAAGTTGAAAGATGATAGTAGCAATGATGCGGACTGGGTCCGTTGAGGGAGTCCTGGACTAAGGGGTCCTGGGGCGTCCGGCCTGTTAGCCATGGGCTGGACTGATGGGCTGTGAAGATACAAAGACCGAAGATTCTATCCGTGTCCGGATGGGACTCTCCTTGGCGTGGAAGGCAAGCTTGGCGACCAAATATGAAGATTCCTTTCTCTGTAATCGACCTTATGTAACCCTAGATCCTCCCGGTGTCTATATAAACCGGAGGGCTTAGTCCGGAGGGGGAGAGACTCATTACCATAGTCATACAGGCTAGACTTCTAGGGTTTAGCCATTACAATCTCGTGGTAGATCAACTCTTGTAATACTCATATTCATCAAGATCAATCAAGCAGGAAGTAGGGTATTACCTCCATAGAGAGGGCCCGAACCTGGGTAAACATCGTGTCCCCCGTCTCCTGTTACCATCGACCTTAGACGCACAGTTCGGGACCCCTACCCGAGATCCGCCGGTTTTGACACCGACATTGGTGCTTTCATTGAGAGTTCCACTGTGGCGTCGAAGACAAGATCGATGGCTCGCCTTGTCCTAGAAGACAATATCACCTCCGGAGGAGCACTGGCCCCAGGCCAAACCCTCCGACTCGGCGGCTTTACCATGACCGCCCGTTCGGCCGTTAAGCCGACGATGACCTCTCGGGCCATCGAAAATCCCCTTCGTATCGACCCCAAACACTCCGAGCAGATGGATTCGGCGGAGTTTTCATCTTTAAACGAGCTCCATTATCGCATCGCCGCCCTGGGGACCGCTACAGATTACGATCGGATTGGGCTTAAACCCGATCAGAGAGAAATCAAATCTCCACCCGTCACCCACCAGATAGCGGTAGTCGAGGAACAAGACGACAACTCTTCCTCTATACCGAGGACGGACTCTGTTCGGATTTCCGACCTCGAAAATCCGGACACCCACCTGGGAAAAGACACATCCTGCCCTCCGAGCATAGAATCGGATGGCAGGCCTAAGAAATCAATGGATATTCCGCAGCCCGGACTGTTAAGTTCGGAAGGTCTTCAGACTCTGCATCAACAATTGGGTCAGGGTTCGGATTTAATTCCACCCACCCACCCAGACATTAGCGCTCATACGAGCACACAACGGCAGTCTCAGGAAATGGTCCACCACTACTGGGCCAGATTCCTACTTGTCAAGGACAAGATTAAAGATTGCCGTGACGAAGACGCAATATTAGCATTCTGCAAACAATTGCACGGACGAAGGAATCCTCAATGCCATTAATCACCGCCGCATACTACACTTCGCTGACTTGGCAACTATCGTGCGGAAGTACAGCGCAATGGAAAGCGACTGGAAAGCTCAGGCAGCCCGCTGGGAGCCATCGGTACTCACTCAACCTCCCGTTTAGGCGAAAAGGGCGCACCCTCGTGGCACGGCAGGCCCAATAGCAAAGAAATATAAGCCCATTACGCGGCACGGAACCGTTCTAGAGGGATGGATCGATGGGCCATGCAAAATACACACAACACCAGATACCATATCAAGCCACAGCCTTAGAGCATGTTGGATACTCCGGCAAGTAGCCAAGAGCGGCGAGGATATCCTCACCAAAAAACGCCCCCAGAGCAACACCCTCTAGAAGACGACGACCTCAGAGTACTGACGGTCTTCGAGACATTCGCTTCAAACAACAAGCGCAAAAGGGCACTCCGCGACCTCGCCGAAGTCTGCCAAATCGCCGCAATAAACCCTTGGAACGACACGGCTATAACCTTTAATGCCGGTGATGAACCAAAATACATGACAGTCCGAGCGCCAGCCGCCTTAGTCCTCAGTCCAATCGTGGACGGCTTTCAGCTCACCAAGGTCCTCATGGACGGCGACAGCGGACTAAATCTCATCTACGAGGATACACTCCACAAAATGGAAATAGACAGGAGCTGCATCGAGCAAAGCAGCACGACCTTCTGGGGAATCATTCCCAGTCGGGAGGCACGGTGTGTGGGGAAAATCACACTTGACGTGGTATTCGGCACACCGGAGAATTATTGGTCTGAAGAGATAACCTTCCAAGTGGCCCCTTTCAACAGTGGATATCACGCCCTGTTGGGGCGAGATGCTTTTACACGCTTCCAAGCTATACCTCATTACGGGTACATGAAGCTCAAGCTGCCCGGGCCCAACGGTATAATCACTCTTGTCAGTGATCCAGACATAGCACCCTGCGCCGAAAATAAAACTGCATCCCTGGCCCTTGAGGCATTATTTGAAGCCCTCGTGGCCGAAGAATTAACCGTACTATGCTCCACGGTGGATAGAGACGATGTGATCCTAGACAAATGGCCCAAATCTGCTTCCTTCAAACCGGCAGAAGAAATAGTCAAATTCCAGGTCCATCCAACGGACCCCAGGAAGACAACATCTATCTGTCGGGTGGTAGGTGCGACATATGCCAACGGGTGGCTTATCATTGTGGGAACCAGTAAGACATCGCCGGTGCCTGGAAACGGGATAAGGCGAAGACATGCACGCCGGCGAATCTTACCCAGGTTCGGGGCTCTTCGTGGAGATAACACCCCTAGTCCTGCTCTGCGGGGTCTCCGCATGATCACTAGATCAACACAAGTAGCTACAAGTGCTCCTTGAGCTGTTTGGCTAGGGGAAGAAGAAGGGCAAGGCTAGCTCTCCTTTTCTCTCTAGGTGGTGTGTAAAACTCTATGAGATCAACCCTTTGCATGGGTGTCCCAGGGGATTTATATAGGCCTACCCCCAGGGGTACAATGGTAATCCGGCTGGGCGCGGGTCCCAACCGTCAGTGTCTGCGCTTGCCGGCTTCTCCGCCGGCCGTAGGGGCCGCCGACTGGTGGGTCCCGCCGGCTGCCGGCCTCTTGGCCGACAGGCCAGCCCCACCGCCTGGGGGCCTTGTCGGCGGCTGGTTACTGTTGCCTCGCCCCTGATGACGAGGGCTTTGTCGAGGTAAGCGTGGCTACAGTGCCGCCACCTTGCGGGCTCTCACTGTAGCCTCACCTCGTCTTGTCTCCTTAATGATGCACATGTTTCGAGGGAGGGAGGTAGCCGGCTATTGGGAGCCGGCTACGCCCCAGGCCGACTAGGGGAGGCCGGGCCGCCTTCGAGCGTCTCTCTGGCTAAAGGGGCCCGCCGCCCGCGGGCCGTACTGGCGCCTGTCGTGGGTGATGTCGAGGTCAACATGGCTACAGTGCCGCGCCGGACGGGGGATGGCTGACCCGTACGGCGCCCTGTGGCCATGCATGCTCCGGGATTCGGGGGTGATAGGCTGTACTGTGGCCACGCCCCGTCTTATCACCGTTATGTGGGTGCAGTCTTGGCCGGCTTCTGGGAGTCGGCCCTCTTAGGGCCGGCTTCTTGGAGTCGGCCATCTCGTAGCTTTCTTTGGGAAGGTTTTTGAGGCTGGGTCGCCTTCTGGTAGTCGGCCCCGGGGATAGCCGGCCAGAGGAAGGCGGCCCCATGTTCTGGATGCTTGAAGGCTCGATTGGCCTGATAATTTTTCGAAGAGCCAGGGGAGTCGGTTAGGCTACCCGTGGCCATTTACTCCGACAGTAGTCCCCGAAGCTGGTTGGGCTTCGAGGCTGAGAGGAGGTCGAGAAGCTCGGTCAGCTTCTTATCTTGACGAGCCAGCAGCTGGGAGCCGGCTTCGGTTGGGTGCGCTGTCCTGGAGAAACTTCTGAAGTCTGAAGGCGGGAGTCAGTTGGTGCGCACGCCGGGTTGCGGGCCGGCCGCTCGCCGCCCGCATACCACGTGGCATCCTCCGGCCGAAAAAAGCCTGCCAACCCACGCGCACGACAGGATATCGCCGCAGGCCAGGGGCCCACCAGTCCTACGCCTAGGCCCAGGCGCGGATTCTCCGTGGCCCAAAGCGGGCCGCACGCCTTCCGGCGGCAGTTTCTGCATGTTGTTAGGTCGCAATAATCGCGGGACGTGGGGGAGTGGGCGCTGTTAATCCCACGTTCTCCCCCACGCCTCGCCTCCTCGGCTTCGCCGCACGAGGCTATAAGTAGGGGGAGGAGGGGAAGCGGCAGACGCTCGCACGCTCCTCCTCTCTCCGCCATCTTCTTCCTCCTTCTTTCCATCGCAGCAGCATCTTGCCGCCATGCCGTCCCACCAATCTTCGCATCACCCCGCAGTTTCGCCGCCGCGGGGCCGTGCTTTCTCCGCCGCCACACCCTTTCTCGCCAGCTTCTCGCCATCATGCAGTACGGCGGGGACTGGGACGGCTCCAACGTCCATACGGACCACATCGACTTCCTCCGCAAGACGCGGCGGTTGCCCGGCAAGGACCAGGTGCGGGTCCGTCTTGCGCCGGAGAAGGAGATCAGGCTGGCGCCAGAGGAAGGCGAGCGGGTAATCTTTCGCTCGCATTTCCTGCGCGGCCTCGGTCTGCCCGCGAGTGCCTTCTTCCGCTCCTTCCTTGAGTTTTATCAACTCCAGCCGCACCACCTCACTCCAAACACGGTGGTGCTACTGTCCGCCTTCGTCACTCTGTGCGAGGGCTTTCTTGGCGTTCTTCCCACCCTCGAGCTCTGGGGGGAATTCTTCCAAACCAAGCTCGGCACCCGCATGCAGGGCGTGCCGGCTCAGAGCGGCGCCTTCCTCGCGATGCAGAGGCCGGCAACCGGCAATCCCTTCCCCATGATTACGCTGATCCAGTCGGTGAAGCGCTGGCAGAAGTCGTACTTCTACGTGAAGAACGTCGCCCCGCAAGGCGACTACGTCAACTTGCCGGCTTACGTAGCCAGCTCGCCGGCTGGGAGGCGGCCCCAGTGGTCCTATCGGGCCGTGACGCTGTCGCCGGCTGGAGCCGCGGCCGTCGCCCGACTCCGGGTAATGATCCAGTCGGAGGGCCTGACTGGGTCCAACCTGCTGGCCTCCTTCGTCATGCGCCGGGTGCTCCCGCTTCAAAGCCGCCCTCGTCTGATCTGTCAGATGAGCGGCCAACTCGATCCGAGTCGGATGTGCACCAAGGAGATGCCTCATGACGAGGTGGCTCATATGGTGAATTATCTCGCGAACTGCAAGCTCTCCGCAGAGTGGCAGTTTGGCAAGGAGCCGTACTCCCGTGCTCATCCACCGCCTACGGTATGCTTTCTTTATATTTTCTTCTTTTAGTTTTGTCTACCAAGTTTTTCTTGGCCGACTCTGACCAGTCGGCACATCTTGGCAAAGCCCTCCCCTTCGACCAGCGGCCGAGATAGCGGGGGCAGATCGCCGATTTCTCCCCGACCGGGCGGAGCATGACTTGGAGGACCCCGACTTGGGGGCGGCCGCCATGGATGACAACACCGAGGCGGGAGGCGGCGAAGCAGGCGGCTCCGGGCTTGGAGCCAGCTTTGATGACTGGCCGGATGAGGACGAGGTGGAAATTGTCCCACGCCGCCAGCCGGCGTCCGACCATGGCGCGGGTTCCTCCGCCGCGCTGCCTGCTCGGGGCGGCGCGCAGAAGTGCCGGGCCGCGTCGGGCTTGTTCGGCAGTCGGCCGAAGAAGCCCAAGGGCGGGGTGGCGGTGACTAAACGGGATGAAGCGGCCGCAAAGGCGGCCCGCTTCCGCAAGGTGGTGAAGCAGCCGCAAACGGTTTCGGCGTAAGTGTAGATTCTCTTGCATATTCTTTCTTCTTTTCTTGTCGATTTCTGAATCCTTGTCTTGTCTCAAAAATCAGGGCTCCGCTTTCTCTTGAGCGGGTTGCTGCCGCCTCCGTGGTTGGATCATCAGGAGGAGCCGGGAGCACCCGCCGTGTGGACCCCCGCGCCGAGCTTCAAGCAGCGACAGAGCGAAACGCGCGGGAGGCGCGGCAGGAGCGGGAGGCAGAAGAGCTGAGGGCGGCTGCCGCCAAGGCGGCGCAGGAGGAGGCGGAGGAGTTGGCGAAGGCACGTGCCGACGCGGCGGCCAAGGCCTAGGCGGAGGCTGCGGCCGCAGCAACAGCGGAGGGGGCCTTGCTTGTCACCCCCCTGCGTGTCACGGCGCCTGGGATCCCGGAGCCCCCGCCGGAGGAAGCCGGCGGCGACCTGCCGGGGTTGGAGAGGGAGGACGACGTCGTCGTCCAGGAGAGGGAGGCGGCACCGCCCTCGCCGACTGGGGTGGCCCAAGGCAGCCGGCCTAACGCGCCGCCTGCGCAATCGGCTGGGGGCGAGCCAGCTGTGAGGACGGACCGGTGGTCCAGTCGCCATCACGCCAGCGCGCGGGGAAGGCAACTTCGGCTCCGGACCCGCAGAAGGCCGCGGGCTCCAGCTCGTCGGCCCAGGACGTGGAGACGGCCAGCACCAGCTCGGGGTGGACGCCGGGTGGTGGGACGGCCGTGGTGAATTTGGCGGCGCAAGAAGTCCAGAACCGGCTTCAGTCCTAGGCCGCAGAGCTGAGGCAGTATAATGACGAGTTCCTCGCGACACGGGCGGCCATTCGGGTGAGTCTTCCCGTTTTTTGCTTCTTGATCTTGGTTTCTTCCGTGGGGGCGCGTCAGCGCACCCACTGGGTGTAGTCCCCGAGTTCCGAGTCGGCTGCTGAGCAGGCGGCTTGGAACTTCTTGGTAGGCTTTGTTTGCTATCTTGTTCTCATTCGCTTCTCTGTCCGACTTGCAGGACTACCACAACCTCCGTGTGGCTGCCTTAAACTGCCAGGTTCAGGAGCTGACCCAGAAGAATGCTGATCTAACTGAGAGCCGGGGTAAGTGCTTCATCTTTTATCTCACGTGGGGGCGCGTCAGCGCACCCACTGGGTGTAGTCCCCGAGATTCGGGCCGACTGCTGAGCAGTCGGGTCGGATCTTTCTTGACGACTTCTTTCTTATTGCTCTTTTCTTCTCTGGCATATCTGCAGCGGCCAACGCCAAACTGAGGGAGCAGCTGGGTGGGGCCCAGGCCGCCCTTCATGCTAAGGAAGCCGAGCTCGATGCCTTGGCTCAGGAGCGTGACCGCCTGGTTAAAAAGCTGGCCGACCAGGAGGAGAGCCACAAGGCGGCCCTGAAGGCGGTGCAAGATAGCGAGGCCGGCCTCCAAGCCGAATATGAGACCGAGGTGGCGAGCTAGGCCGAGGCGAGGCAGTCGTTGATCAATGGCTACGGCCAGATCGAAGACTTGGTTGACGGTAGGCCGCCCTGTTCTTCGTTCCTTGCATGCCGCTTGCCGTTTGGTTCACTCTCTAACTTGGTATTTTTCTCTTCTTTCTCTTTCTTTCTTGTGCAGAGTACTTCCCTGGCTACTCTACTGCCACCAACCAGGTCGTCAAGGCCCACCGCGAGGCGCAAAGGTAGGCTGGCGCTGAGATCGCGCCGAACGCTCGCCGGTCGCTTGAGGAACAGCTCCTGGCGATTCAAGCCCGCCTCCAGCCGGCTCACCGCATGCTCCGCCGGGTTCAGCATGTTGGGGCGCAGGTGCTGGCCGCTCTCTGGCCCGGCGAGGTGATTCCCCGCACCCCCAGTCGGACTGCCGACTGGCTGGAGGTAGCGGCCGGCCTCTTTGAGGCCTGGAAGGCTTCTGCAGCTCGGTCAGGCGCCAGGCGGGCGCTGGAGTTCGTCAAAGCCTGGTATCCTGAGCTGAGCTTGGACCAGCTGGCCACCTGGCGGCAGGAGGCCGAAACGGAGCTGGAGCCGGCGCGGCCGGCTATCATCCAGCGTGCCTCGGCGATCGCCGACTACACCGACACCAGCGCCTTTGCTCCTGAGGTGGATGATAACGGCGTTGCCCAGCTGGAGGAGTGGTTCGGGCTAAACCCAGCAGATGGCGAGGACTCGGCGGAGGAGATCGACTCCAGCGACGAGGGCGAGGAGGAGGAGGAGGAGGGTGAAGACGCCGTGCCAGATGGTGGAGCAGCCGGCCAGCCTCAGCTTGACCGTGCCTCCAGCAACAAGGCGCGTGCGAGCGCACCGCCTGCAGCCAGCGATGATCAAGCCGAGACTCGCCAGCCGGCCACTCCTCCAGCCGGCGCTGCCGTCTCCACTGAGCAGCCCGGCTCCCCTGCTGCGCCCTTGGCCTAATCTGCCGCCTTTACTTTCCTGTTTTATTACTCTTTGAATAATATTTCGTTAAGTTTGCGCATTTCCACCCACTGGGGGTGTATTCAAACTATATTGACTGCCGGCCTGCTGAAGGCCTTATGTGTAAATATAATCATGCATGTGTTTGGCTTTCCATTGTTCTTGCTTTTCATCCTTTGGCTGTTTCCTTTGCCGCCCTCCCTTGGTTGCCGCCTTCCCAGCCGGACAGCTGCTCTGCAGTCTATGGCTGGAGAGGTGCTTGGCCGGTTGGGAGGGCAAGTACTCTAGCTTTCTTGGATTGTAGCGAAGTGACTGGGAAGCCGGCCAGCCGGCTGTTTTGACAGCCGGTAGGCGTGGTTGGAGGCCGGCTTGTGTTATATAAGTTCGTTAGTCTTTAGCCGTTTTTCGTGTGGGCATCCTTTCCCGCCTTTGGCTCTTGCCAGTCGGACAGTCGGTTCTTCGAGCTGTGACTTACAACAAGAGAGGGCTCGGGTGCTGGCACATTACTTGTCTGACTTCAGGTAGAACTTTTAATATAACTCAAGGCGGCCAGTCCCCGGGCCGACTAGTCAAACCCGGTGCTAGATAGAGAATCAAATGTAATAGTACATTCATGGGTATGACACTCGTCATTCACAGATAAAGGAGGGCAGTCCCCGAGTGCGCTTCGGGGGTCCTGTTGTCTTGTACTTAATACAAAAAGGTAGCATGATACATACTGCTATTAACTGTAAAATCTTCTCAGGAGATTGGCGTTCCATGGTCGTTCCGACTCCTTGCCGGAATCATCCATCTTGCATGCCCTCGGCTTCTGTGTGTCGATCAGGTAGTAGGAGTCGTTGCCTAGGGCCTTACTGATGGCGAAAGGGCCTTCCCAAGGGGCCGAGAGCTTGTGCTGGCCGGCTGTTCGCTGGATTAGCCGGAGCACAAGATCGCCCTCTTGGAAGGATCTTGGCTTGATCTTCCGGCTGTGGTAATGGCGCAAACCCTGCTGGTAGATGGCGGACCGACTGAGTGCTAACAGTCGGCCTTCTTCCAGCAGGTCGATGCCGTCTTCTCGCGCTTCCTTGGCCTCCGCCTCCGTGTACATGGTGACCCGAGGCGAGTTGAACTCGATGTCAGTTGGGACGATAGCCTCGACACCATATACAAGGAAGAAAGGAGTGAAGCCGGTTGACTTGTTCGGGGTAGTACGCAGACTCCAGAGGATAGCCGGCAGCTCATCGAGCCAGCAGCCGGCCGAACGCTCCAGTGGTACGACCAGTCGGGGCTTGATGCCGGAGAGGATGAGGCCGTTTGCTCGCTCGACCTGGCCGTTTGACTGCGGGTGGGCAACGGACACTAAGTCCAGTCGGATGCTCTGTGCCGCGCAGAAACGTGCCAGTGCTCCCTTGGCAAAATTCGTGCCGTTGTCAGTGATGATGCTGTGTGGTATACCATACCGAGTGGTGATGTCTGTGATGAATGTCACGGCAGTCGGCCCGTTCAGCTTCTTGATTGGCTTCGCTTCGATCCACTTGTTAAATTTGTCCACGGCGACAAGCAGATGTGTCATGCCGCCATGGGCTGTCTTGAATGGGCCCACCATGTCCAGCCCCCAGACGGCAAAGGGCCAGGTGAGGGGGATGGTCTTGAGTGCAGAAGCCGACAGGTGTTGCTTGGAGCTGAAGACTTGGCATCCTTTGCAGCATTTGACTAATTCCTTGGCGTCTTCCAAAGCAGTCGGCCAGAAGAAACCATGGCGGAAAGCTTTGGCGACAAGTGATCTTGAGGCCGCGTGGTGGCCGCATTCGCCTTGGTGGAAATCCTTGAGGATTGCTATGCCCTTCTTGGCTCGACGCAGCGCTGGAAGACTCAAGTGACGCTACGCTTAACAAGTTCTCTGTTTATTATTGCGTATGCTCCGGCTCGGCGTTGAACTAGTCTTGCCGAGATCTCATCAGTCGGCAGCTCTCTGTTTACTAGGAAGTTGAGGATGGGCTGGGCCCATGATGGAGCTGTGACTTCTTCTGTTGTCAATACGGCTACTGTGACCCGGGTGGGTGGGTTGGGTGGTGGAGAGTTGGAGTCGGCCACCGCCTGTTGTGTCGGTGCAGTCCCCGGGCCGACTGCTGCAGTCCCCGGGCCGCCTGCTGGGTTCCCCCAGTCGGATCCGACTGCATCAGGGGCAGGTGGTACGAAGATAGAGTCCGATTCCGGAGACGGCTTGACAGACGGTTTGAGGAGGCGCTGGAGAGAGGCACCGGTTGGTATAGCTTGTCGGGTGGAGCCGATCCGTGCCAGGGCATCTGCTTGCTCGTTGTCGGCCCGTGGCATGTGGAGGAACTCGCACCCTTCAAAGTATCCACTAATTTGCTGGATGAGGAATCGATAGCTCGCCATGTTTGCGTCCTTGGCGTCCCAGTTGCCGGATGACTGCTGGACCACCAAATCCGAGTCGCCATAACACAGGATCCGGCGTATGCCGAGCTCTTTGGCTAGCCGAAGACCGTGTATGAGCACCTCGTACTCAGCCACATTGTTGGAGGCGGAAAAATGAATTTGCAATGTGTATCTGAGCTTGTCGCCCTTGGGAGAGGTGAGGACGATGCCGGCTCCCAAGCCGGTGCGCATCTTGGATCCGTCGAAGTGCATCCGCCAATGAGTGGAGTCGGGAGCCGGCGGTAGGTACTGGGTCTCGGCCCAGTCGACAAGGAAGTCGGCCAATGCTTGGGACTTGATGGCGGTGCGGGGCTGGTAGAAGATCGTGTAAGGAGCCAGCGCAATGGCCCACTTAGCCACCCGGTCGGATGCATCCTGGCTGCCTATGATCTCGGCAAGCGGGGCGGTGCATACGACCGTGATGGGATGCTCTTGAAAGTAGGGCTTCAGCTTCTTGGCGGCGAAGTACACTCCATAGCACATCTTCTGGTAATGCAGGTAGTTTTGCTTCGAGGTGGACAGTACTTCGCTTAAATAATATACCGGCCTCTGGACTAACTGAGCTCGGCCTTCTTCTGGGCGCTGGACCACGATGACTGTACTGACC
This sequence comes from Triticum aestivum, assembly GCF_018294505.1. NCBI lineage: Eukaryota > Viridiplantae > Streptophyta > Magnoliopsida > Poales > Poaceae > Triticum > Triticum aestivum. The sequence continues at coordinate 566,051,200 of NC_057808.1, forward strand.
ACTCGGCTAGTCGCATCAATGTAAAGGAGCATGGGCTCTTTCTCAGTCGGCGCTGGCAGGACAGGTGGTGTGGTCAGCATCTTCTTCAACTCGTGGAAAGCTTGGTCTGCTTGGTCGTTCCACTCGAAGTGGGTGGATTTCTTCATGAGTCGGTACAGGGGGAGAGCCTTCTCCCCTAGCCGGCTGATAAAGCGGTTTAGGGAGGCCAGGCACCCGGTGAACTTCTGAACGTCTCGCAACTTGGTAGGAATCTCCATTCTCTCAATAGCCTTGATCTTCACTGGGTTGCACTCAATGCCGCGTTCGGAGACTAAAAAGCCTAGAAGCTGGCCGGCTGGTACTCCGAACACGCATTTCTCGGGGTTGAGCTTGATCTGGAATCAGCGCAGGTTGGCAAATGTTTCTCTGAGGTCTTCCAGCAGGGTGCCGCGCTGCTCCGTCTTCACCACAATATCGTCTACATAGACGTGGGAATTTCTGCCGAGTTGCTTGAGGAGGCATTTTTGCATGCAACGCTGAAAAGTGGCACCGGCATTCCTCAAGCCGAATGTCATAGTCAGGTAGCAGAAAGGTCCGAATGGTGTGATGAAGGCGGTCTTCAGGCGGTTGGCTGGGTCCAACTTGATCTGGTGGTATCCCGAGTATGCATCCAAGAAACTCAACAGCTCGCATCCGACTGTGGAGTCTATCACTTGATCAATCCGTGGTAGGGCAAACGGATCTTTGGGCAGGCTTTGTTGAGGCTGGTGTAATCTATACACATACGCCATTTGTTGTTCTTCTTCAACACCAAGACCGGGTTGGCAAGCCACTCTAAAGAAACCCTCCATAATGAAGCCGGCGGCCAGGAGCCGGGCTATCTCTTCTCCTACGATCCTTCTCTTCTCCTCCGACAGTCGGCGGAGAGGTTGCTTGACTGGTTTCGCGTCCGCTCGGACGTGTAGCTTGTGCTCGGATAAATCCTTCGGAACACCCGGCATGTCCTTTGGGGACAATGCAAAGATGTCCAATTCTCACGGAGGAAGTCGACAAGCTCGCCTTCCTATTTACTGTCCAGGTTTGCACCAATGACAGCAAACCTCTTCGGGTTCTCCTGGTCCAGAGGTATCTTCTTTGTCTCCTTGGCCGGCTGGAAGGAGCCCTGAGGGTCATACTCCTTGGGGCTGGGGTTCAGGGCCGGCTGCTTGCCGGCCATGGCCACGACTCGGTCCAGCATCTTCTTCTCTTCAGCAACCACGAGGGACTCGGCCAGTCGGCTGCTGGCTGCAGCGCACTCGATGGACTTCTTGTAGTCTCCGGCTATAGTGATGATCCCCTTTGAACTCGGCATCTTCATCTTGAGGTAGGCGTAGTGGGGCACAGCCATGAACTTGGCCAGGGCAGGTCGGCCAAGCAAGGCGTGGTAAGGGCTCTCTAGATCCACTACTTCAAACCAGATCGCTTCTCGGCGAAAGTGATCCTTGTCTCCGAAGAGAACATCCATCTTGATCTTGCCGATTGGGGAACAGGACAGGCCGGGTACGATGCCATGGAACACAGTCCGGCTTGGCATGAGCTGCTTCGCCTTGAGGTTCAACTTCTCCATGGTGTCGCGGTACAGTATGTTGATGCTGCTTCCACCATCAATTAGCACGCAGGAGAAACGGGCAGCTCGCCTTTCCATCGAGAGGGTGACGTCCAACACCAATGCGTAGGAGCCGGGAGACGGCATCACCTCTGGGTGATCGGCCCGGATCCAGCTGATAGTCCTTTCAGACCAATGCATGAACTCGGGGTTGCTGGAGGCGACCGCGTTGACCTCTTGCTGTCAGCGCCGACTGCGCTTGTCTTCAATCTGGCTCGTGAAGACGACATAGGCGGCGTGCTCTTCTGGGAACTCATCCTGAATGGCTCTGACCGCTGGTCGAACAGCCGGCTGCTGAGGGGCTGGAGGCGGCGGGCCGAGAGGCGGAGGCGGCACCAGGCCCTCGCCCTTGGAGATCCGCGTGAGCCAATGGCACTTCCGGGTCGTGTGGTTGGACGGCTTCGCGCCGCTGTGGAACTTGCAGGGGGCATCGAGAATTTTCTCGTAGGAGAAGGCCGGCTGCCAAGCCGGCCTGCCGCCCTTCTTCTTGGGAGCGGGCCGCTCTTCGGGCTGCTCGTCTTCGATGGTGGCCACCTGCCGACTGGTGGAAGGCGGCATAGGGGCCTTGCGATTGTGGTCATTCTGGTAGGGGCATCGGTTGGAGTCACCAGCCGGCGTCTTGGGAGCCGACGCGAGCACCTTTCCAGAGGCGTCCACTCGGAGTTCGGTCTTCATCGAGGAGTCGGCCGTGGTGTACTTGTCTGCTATGATCAGCAGCTCGTCGAGGGTGGCCGGCTCATCGCAGAGGAGTCGGTGCTTGAGGAGGGTGCCCTCTCGGCACCCGACGGTGAAGTATTCTATGGCTTGAGCCTCGTGCACCCCCTCGCAGGAGTTGCGGAGCTCGGCCCAACGCGTGAGGTAGTCGCGAGTCGATTTGCTGGGCCCTTGGACGCATAAGGAGAGCTGGCAGGGCTTGGGAGGCCGCTTGTATGTGCTGGTGAAGTTGCGTACGAAGACTTCCGTGAAGTCTAGCCAGCTGTTGATGCTGTAGGGCTTCAGGCTGTTCAGCCAGGTGCGTGCCGTGCCTTGAAGCATGAGAGGGACGTACTTCACGGCAACGCGCCTGTTGCTGTTTGCTATGCTGACTGCGGTAGAGTAGTCGATCAGCTAATCTTCCGGCTTCACGGAGCCGTTGTACTTTGGCGTGTCTCTGGGCAGTGAGAACCCTTTGGGGAAGGGCTCGTCGCGGATGCGGGGGCCAAAGCAAGGCGGGCACATCATCTTCTTCTTCTAGCGCCAGGGATCGCGCTAGGCGGTCGATATGATGGCGGGCATCATTCTCGCCGACTCCTTCGCGGTGGCCTAGTCGGCCACCGA
>NC_057808.1:566054512-566076343 GCF_018294505.1 Triticum aestivum
GGCCTTCTGCGTTGCGCTCAATGGTGATCCGAGTCCGGCTGCGGCTAGCAGCCGGCTCCTTGTCTTTCCTTTCGCGGGCGCCGCTTGTAGTCGGCGTCCGGGATGTCGTGGCATGTTCTCGGCGTGGGGGAGGACTCTCAGCGCGGGCGCCGGCTTCATGCCGTTCTGCGGCCGCGTCGATCAGCTGCTGGATGCGTCTAGTCATGTAGGGGAGCTCATCAGCCCCCAGCCCGTTCAGCTCTTCTGCGGCCGCCTGAGTGGCACGCAGGTTCTCGAGTGGTGTGGCGTAGACTGGGCGGTCTGTTCCCAGCATGCTGGCGATGGCCGCGCCGCGCTTCTTGACGAGGCCGGCTCGGCTCGGCCCGCCAGGAGGCGGCGTAGCAAAGGCGGCGCGGTCGACTTCGCGCTGGTGAGCCTCAGTGAGGCGTCTCATGGATGCTATCTTCTGGCCCTCCGCGATGAGGGCGAGGCGGCATGCCTCCAGAGTCTCGGCATCGGCATCGGCCGAGATGGGGACGGACAAGTCGTGCATCGCCGCTTGTAGGGCGTCGTGGGCGTTTTCGCCCGAGACGGTGCCGTGGCTGATGACCAGCACCTCAGTGACAGCGCTGCTGCCACTGTCGGCTCAAGGGAGAGGGTCGTCGATGATTACCACGTCGGTGGGGAAGGCGTCAAGCGATGCCGTGTCGGAGTCGACAAGCATCGGGTCGGTGGAGCCGACCGACTCCAAGTCCACAGCAAGCTCGCTGGAGACGTGAAGCTGGTCGAGGAGGCTGACGAGGCGGCTCTCGGGGTAGTCTATGCCCGCGTCAGACGCGGGCTCGTCGAAGATGCGAGTCTTGCCAAGAAGGTCAGCGAGGCAGCTCGCCGCGTAGGCGTCGTCGATGCCTTGCAGCGCGTCAGGGCAAGCGCCATCGGGCGTAGCGGGCTGGCTACGCTCGCGGGGGAGGAAAAGGGTTCCCATCCAGAACAGGTCTCCGGACGACGGTGCACCTGGCCCCACGGTGGGCGCCAAATGTCGGGTGGTAGGTACGACATATGCCAACGGGTGGCTTATCATTGTGGGAGCCAGTAAGACATCGCCGGTGCCTGGAAACGGGATAAGGCGAAGACATGCACGCCGGTGAATCTTACCCAGGTTCGGGGCTCTCCGTGGAGATAACACCCCTAGTCCTGCTATGCGGGGTCTCCGCATGATCACTAGATCAACACAAGTAGCTACAAGTGCTCCTTGAGCTGTTTGGCTAGGGGAAGAAGAAGGGCAAGGCTAGCTCTCCTTTTCTCTCTAGGTGGTGTGTAAAACTCTATGAGATCAACCCTTTGCATGGGTGTCCCAGGGGATTTATATAGGCCTACCCCCAGGGGTACAATGGTAATCCGGCTGGGCGCGGGTCCCAGCCGTCAGTGTCTGCGCTCGCCGGCTTCTCCGCCGGCCGTAGGGGCCTGCCGACTGGTTTGTCCCGCCGGCTGCCGGCCTCTTGGCCGACAGGCCGGCCCCACCGCCTGGGGGCCTTGTCGGCGGCTGGTTACTGTTGCCTCGCCCCTGATGACGAGGGCTTTGTCGAGGTAAGCGTGGCTACAGTGCCGCCGCCTTGCGGGCTCTCACTGTAGCCTCACCTCGTCTTGTCTCCTTAATGATGCAATGTTTTGAGGGAGGGAGGTAGCCGGCTATTGGGAGCCGGCTACGCCCCAGGCCGACTAGGGGAGGCCGGGCCGCCTTCGAGCGTCTCTCTGGCTAAAGGGGCCCGCCGCCCACGGGCCGTACTGGCGCCTGTCGTGGGTGACGTCGAGGTCAACATGGCTACAGTGCCGCGCCGGACGGGGGATGGCTGACCCGTACGGCGCCCTGTGGCCATGCATGCTCAGGGATTCGGGGGTGATAGGCTGTACTGCGGCCACGCCCCGTCTTATCACCGTTATGTGGGTGCAGTCTTGGCCGGCTTCTGGGAGTCGGCCATCTTCATGGCCGGCTTCTGGGAGTCGGCCCTCTTAGGGCCGGCTTCCTGGAGTCGGCCATCTCATAGCTTTCTTCGGGAAGGTTTTTGAGGCTGGGTCGCCTTCTCGTAGTCGGCCCCGGGGATAGCCGGCCAGAGGAAGGCGGCCCCATGTTCTGGATGCTTGAAGGCTCGATTGGCCTGATAATTTTTCGAAGAGCCAGGGGGAGTCGGTTAGGCTACCCATGGCCATTTACTCCGACACTATCGGTGCACAATTAGACCCAACGGTCGACGACGCACTACGGGAGTTCCTGCGCAAAAACTGGGATATATTCGCCTGGCACCCTTCTGATATGCCAGGAATCCCACGCAAGTTCGCTGAACACAACCTCAATATATTAACCGGTCAAGCAAACTTTGCGGCGCTTTTCCAAACCCAAACGTCAAGCCATGGGGGAGGAGCTAGCCAAGCTAATTGAGGCCGGATTCATTAGAGAAATAAAACACCCGGACTGGCTGGCAAACCTGGTGATGGTGCCAAAAAAGGATAAATCCTGGCGCCTGTGCGTCGATTTTAAAGACCTCAATAAGTCTTGCCCTAAGGATCGCTTCCGCATCCCCCGCATTGAGCAGATCATTGATGCTACAGCAGGACACGACTCACTGTGTTTCCTCGATGCATATTCCGGATACCATCAAATTAAAATGAAGGAGTCCGATCAAGCCGCAACAGCATTCATTACCCCATATGGGCCATTGTGCTTCAACACCATGCCCTTCGGGCTCAAAAATGCCGGCGCCACCTACCAACGCATGATTCAAACATGCCTGGAGAAACAGATCGGCAAGACAGCTGAAGCTTATGTGGATGACGTCGTCATCAAAACTAGGCACGTCGAAACACTAATAGATGATTTACGTCTCACATTCGACAACCTCCGCGCATATGACATCAAGCTCAACCCGGAGAATTGTGTTTTCGGTGTCCCTGCAGGAAAATTGCTGAGCTTCATCGTTTCCAATAGAGGAATTGAAGCAAACCCAACAAAAATCAGAGCTTTGGCACAATTGGCTACGCCGACGGACCTCAAACAAGTCCAAAAACTCGCCGGATGCATGGCAGCTCTAAGCCGCTTTATATCCAGATTGGGTGAAAAGGCATTGCCACTTTATCGCATTCTCCGACGTACCGATCACTTCGAGTGAACGGATGCGGCAACGGCCGGACTGGAAGAAATAAAAACCCTCTTGGCAAGTAACCCAATCCTGGCTGCGCCGAACATCGGCGAACCCAAGTTATTATACATATCGGCAACACACCAGGTGGTGAGCGCCGTGCTCATCGTTGAGCGAGAGCAAGAGGGACACAAATTCCCACTCCAAACACCGGTATATTACATATCCACGGTCCTTACACCATGCAAATCCCGGTACCCCCATTACCAAAAGATAGCATACGCGGTCTTCACGGCATCCCAGAAGCTACGACACTATTTCCAGGAGTGTTCAATCACGGTGGCTTCCGAAGTACCACTCAATGACATAATAAACAACCGCGAGGCTACTGGCCGGATTGCCAAATGGGCCATCGAGCTCCTTCCATTCGATATAACATACAAACCGCGTCGCGCCATCAAGTCACAAGTATTGGCCGATTTCGTCGCCGAATGGACAGAAGCCGAACTCCCTAAAGAGTATAGCACATATTCCAATTGGGTTATGTATTTCGATGGTTCCAAAATGTTGGCAGGATTAGGAGCGGGCGTCGTTTTAACGTCCCCCACCGGAGACGTAGTCCAGTATGTGCTCCAAATACTATACATAGACTCCAATAATGCAGCCGAATACGAGGCCTTATTGCATGGTCTTCGGATGGTTGTCTCCATGGGCATACAACGCCTGGAAGTACGCGGGGACTCTAACCTCGCAATATCTCAAATAAATGGAGACTTCGATGCCAAAGATCCAAAGATGGCAGCTTATCGCAATGCCATCCTAAAAATCTCTGCTCGGTTCAAGGGGCTTGAGTTTCATCACGTGGCCCGAGAAAGTAATCAAGCAGCAGACGTCCTTGCTCGCATTGGCGCTAAGCGCAACCCCGTCCCACCTAACATCTTTCTGGAAAGGCTTTTTAAGCCATCAGTGGTGTGGCAAGGGGAGGGCAGCAACACCAGTCCGGATCCGAACACAACCCCAGATTCCGAACACACCGACATCATCGGGGGCTCGGCCACCGAAATAACACCTTCGGCCCATCTCATTATGGCAGTCATCGCCCCATGTACCGAACCCTTCTTGGCCTACCTTAATAGGAAAGAACTCCCCAAGGATCAGAATGAGGCCCACCACATTGTCCGGCGTTCGAAGGCCTACATGGTTCATGATGGAGAGCTTTACGAGAAAAGTGTTACCGGAGTCCTTCAAAGATGTATCTCCGAGGAAGAGGGGCAGCAGCTCCTGGCTGAAATTCATGCCGGTCTCGGTGGGCACCACGTTGCAGCTCGGGCCCTTGTTAGTAAGGCCTTTCGTACAGGGTTTTATTGGCCAATGGCCCGAGCAGATGCACATGACCTTGTCCAACGTTACGTTGGATGCCAACTCTTCGCCAACCAAAGCCATATGCCCCCACTACCCTACAAACAATCCCCATCATTTGGCCCTTTGCGATCTAGGGACTGGATACGGTCGGACCCCTTAAAGGGGGAAGCCATAAGAAAAATATCTGCTGGTCATGGTGGATACATTCACTAAGTGGATAGAGGCCAAACCAGTTAAAACGGCTGAGTCCGGGCCGGTGATTGAGTTCAGATCCAGCATTGTGCACCGTTACGGTGTTCCACATAGCATCATCACCGACAACGGCTCCAATTTCACAGCCAATGAAGTGAAAACCTGGTGTGCCAATCTTGGCATTAAGCTTGATTATGCCTCTGTCTACCACCCGCAAACAAACGGTCAAGTCGAACGAGCCAATGGTCTTATTATGAGCGGCATCAAGCCTAGACTAGTGCGGTCTTTGAAAGAATCAAACAAGCACTGGGTTGAGGAGCTCGACTCCATACTCTGGGTGCTGCGGACCACGCCCAACCGTACTACCGGATACACACCTTTCATCATGGTGTATGGCGCAGAGGCAGTGTTACCCTGCGACATTATACATGACTCACCTCGAGTGCGCATGTACGAAGAGAGAGAGGCCGAGCTTGATTGGCAGGACAGCTTAGATGTCCTGGAGGAGGATCGTGACGTCACAAAAGCCCGTTCCGCATTTTACCAACAACAGGCTCGAAGATATCAAAGCAGAGAAGTACGGGCCAAGACTTACAACGTTGGCGAACTCGTTCTACACTTGTCGGAGAAGAAAAAGGACAAACTCAATCCCAAATGGGAGGGTTGCTACCTCTTGAGCACTGCGTTGGTTTTACGTTGAAGAGGAAAGGGTGATGCAGCAAAGTAGCGTAAGTATTTCCCTCAGTTTTTGAGAACCAAGGTATCAATCCAGTAGGAGGCTACACGCGAGTCCCTCGCACCTGCACAAACAAATAAATCCTCGCAACCAACGCGATAAGGGGTTATCAATCCCTACACGGTCACTTACGAGAGTGAGATCTGATAGATATGATAGGATAATATTTTTGGTATTTTTATAATAAAGATGCAAAGTGAAATAAAAGCAAAGTAAAAAGCAACGGAAATAACTAAGTGTTGGAAGATTAATATGATGAAGATAGACCCGGGGGCCATAGGTTTCACTAGTGGCTTCTCTCAAGAGCATAAGTATTTCACGGTGGGTGAACAAATTACTGTTGAGCAATTGACAGAATTGAGCATAGTTATGAGAATATCTAGGTATGATCATGTATATAGGCATCACGTCCGAGACAACACTACAAAAAAACACACATCCGTGACATTTTGGGCCGAACGAATTTTTTTTCTGTCATACATATGACACTTCTATGACAATAATTGTGACAAAACCCGGTATCATCATAGATGTGGTGGGCTCCTACTTCTATGACAAAAAATGATGACAGAAAATGGGCTTTTCGTCCTGGGCGGGCCGGAGACGCAGCTGCATGACATTCTTTGGGCCGTCCATGACGGAAAAAATCGTGGTAGAAGCGAGGGCGAGGAAAATTTCGGGGAGTTCCCGGTTACGGTGGGAGGTCGGGGGCCGAGCGATGCGCGTTTCTCTCGTACACGTACGCGCGTGTGTGCGAGGCGTTGGTTCTAACTGAACCCGAGTGAGGCGTTGGGCTCTAACTGAACCTGAGCGATTGCACTACAGGCTACGCGTTACTGAACCCGAGCGATCAATCGATGGCTGTTAACTGAACCCGATCGAGCGATTCCTTCACTACTTCTGCTAACTGAAGCCGATCGATGCTGCCTTTGGATGAACAGTGAGCATTGCTGGGGGGGGTTGGATGAACAGTTCCCGGTGGGGGTGGATGAACAGGACCCCGTGGTGTTGCCTCTGGATGAACAGGACCCCGATCGATCGAGCCGATTGGGGCTGGATGAACAGGACCCAGTGGAGGGCAGGGTGAACAGGACCACCCCGTGGAGGGCAGGATGAACAGGACCACCCCGTGGAGGGCTGGATGAACAGTAGCCCGTGGAGGGGTGGTTGAACAGTTGCCCGTGGAGAGGGCTGGTTGAACAGTAGCCGGTGGAGTAGCGCGTGGTGGAGGCTGGATGAACAGGAGCCCGTGGATGAACAGTCGCAGGTGGAGGCTGGAGGAGGTCGACGGTGGATGAACAGTAGCCCGTGGAGGCGGGAGGGGGTCGACGGTGGAGATGAATAGTGTCCCGTGGAGTCCCGTTTTGCGGTACGCCACACCCCTCCCGATGAACAGGACCCCCGTTTCGACCGTAGCGCTCCAACACAAGTCCGTTTCCTCCGTTTTGCGGTACGCCACACCCCTCCCGATCAACAGGACCCCCGTTTCGACCGTAGGAGGTCCGTTTCCTCCGTTTTGTGGTACGCCAGACCCCTCCCGATGAACAGGATCCCGTTTCAAACGTGGCCGGTCGAACAAAAGGCCGTTTCCTCCGTTCTGCGGTACGCCAGGCATCGTTTCCATCGGCTGTTCTGTCCAAGCCCTCCCGATGAACACGACGACGCATTCCGTTCCGACCCAGCCGGTTGGCTCCCCATGAACACGACGACGACGCTGTTTCTCTGTTCCGACCCAGCCATGTACACGAGCCCTGGCCGTACGTATGCGCGAGTATGCGTTCGAGACCCTGCCCGTATGTACGTACGTGGCCGTATTTTCTTTCTTGCACACTGGCCGCTGTACGTACATGTACATGCTACGTGCGCTCCTCTACTACGACACGTGCGCGCCTCTACATCGACCAGTATGTACGTACACGTTCACGACCAGAATGACAATGCTACGTACGCTTCAACCAGGTCGGTCCCGACTGTCAGGCACTTCCTTCCCTGCGAAGATGTAGCTGGTGGGTCCCAGCAGTCAGGGGGGCGAATGGTTTTTTTTTTGCCCGGACGCACTTCCTTGCGTGTGAAGATGTAGATGGTGGGTTCCAGCAGTCAGGGGGAAACGTTTTTTTTGCGAAATACAGTGGCTCGTGCGGTGGGTCCCAACTGTCAGGTGGAGGAATCATTATTTTCCGCGTAATAAGGAGGCACTTCCTTGCTGCGGCCGTGGACCCAGCTGTCAGCCTCTCCACGTACAGTCCACGTCCGATGGAAGTCGTTCCTTGACCACGTTGATCACGCCGCGCCGAGAGCACCAGGGCGGTGGACGACGGCGAGGCCTAGGAAGGGGACGACGGGGAGCCGGGGAAGACACGACAGTGGAAGCCCGCGCGGAGAGGAGTACGAGGGTTCACTGGTTCGGCTACGGTGTGAGGCTGCCGTCGCCGCAGGGCCTGGCTAGTGGTGGGAATAGTAGGGGGCGGTGAGGCCTCCGCGGCAGCAGAGCCGGCCATGGGAGGCAGGAGCATGCGGCACGACCGGCGCTTCTTTGGGCGGCTGGAGCAAGAAGACCAGAGGTTGAAGAAGCACTATGGCCGTTGGATGGACATCGTATGGTCACTGGAGCTAGAATCGTTCATATTGACTAAAGTTGACAAAGGCCCCCGTCCCAGTCAACTTAGTAGGCCCACAAGTCAGCCTACCACCATGGTGGGTCCCAGCTAGCAGGGGGAGTATTCATTTTTTTGTGCGTAATAAGGAGGCACTTCCTTGCGTGCGAAGATATAGCTGGTGGGTCCGAGCTGTCAGCGGCGGTAACATTTTTTTCGCGAAATACAGAGGCCCTTTCGGTAGGTCCCGGATGTCAGGTGGAGGAATCATTATTTTGTGCGTAATAAGGAGGCATTTCCTTGCGTGCGGCCGTGGACCCAGCTGTCGGCCTCTCCACGTACAGTCCACTTCAGATGCATGTCGGTCGTTGACCACGTTGACCAGGCCGCGCCGAGAGCACCAGGGCGGTGGACGACGGCGAGGCCTAGGAAGGGAACGACACGGAGGCAGGGAAGACTCGGCAGTTGTTTCCCACGCGGAGGGTAGTACGACTGTACGAGGGTTTACCGGTTCGTCTGCAGTCGCCGGAGAATAACAGCAAGTGTGGGTGAGTAGAGGGATGGCTAGGCCAGCGATGGGAATATGGTGGGGCGGTGAGGCCTGCGCGGCAGCAAAGCCGGCCGCGGGGAGGAGGGAGCAGGCAGTCCCGCCGGCGCTTGTTTGAGCGGTTGGAGCAGGAAGAGCAGAGATTGAAGAAGCACGACGGCCGTTGGATGGCCATCCAACAGTCACTGCTTGTGCGTCAACCTTTTTTTAGGAAAGCCTCAAATCTGTGGAAAACAACATACAACCCATCTGCCATTATTTCTAATAATTTACAGCCCATTTGCTAATTATTAAGGTTTTTTTGGAGCCCATATTCTTTTTGTTAGCATTACAACCCATATTGTGGCCACGGTTAAAAAATTATACGAGATTTTGCATATTTCGGTGCGGTCCGAACTGTTTTTAATCCCGAAATTTCGACTCACATTCAAACTGATTTTAAAAATAAATGTATATCAATATAAGATCCAACAAATTCTCCACGCATAAAAATTAATGTAACTTAAAATCTCGAAATGAAAAAAAGATATTTGAAACTAATTGCCGGTTTGATGTGTTTTAAAAATGTACAACCCATTTCTCATTATTGATGGGCCATTTTCTCGGCCAGCCGAATGAAAGCTCTCCTCGTCTTGAAAGATTTGCAGCCCAACAGGCCTGACAAAGCGACTTACTTGGCAAATCACAAAAAAACTGGGCTGTGGCTGTGGACCCAGTTGTCAGCTTCTCCACGTACAATACTCTTTCGATAGAAGTCGTTCCTTGACCACGTTGACCATGCCGCGCGGAGAGCACCACGGCGGTGGACGACGGCGAGGCCTAGGAAGGGGACGTCGCGGAGCCGGGGAATACGTGGCAGTGGAAGCCCGCGCGGAGAGGAGTACGAGGGTTCACTGGTTCGACTGTGGTGTGAGGCTGCCGTCGCCGCAGGGCCTGGCCAGTGGTGGGAATAGTAGGGGGCGGTGAGGCCTCTGCGGCAGCACAGCCGGCCACGGGAGGCAGGACCATGCGGCACGACCGGCGCTGCTTTGGGCGGCTGGAGCAAGAAGACCAGAGGTTGAAGAAGCACTACGGCCGTTGGATGGACATCGTACGGTCACTGGAGCTAGAATCATTTATATTGACTAAGTTGACAAAGCCCTTGGTATGCTCCAACTTAGTAGGCCCACAGGTCAGCCTCCGAAACGGTGCGCCCCAGATGTCAGGGGGAGGAATCATTTTTTGGGCGGCCGAAGCTAAGAATATCCGAGATTGAAGAAGAAGCATGACATCCGTTGGATAGACATCCAACGGCCACTACTGCTAGAACCGTGTGTTGACTATAATAAGTTGACAAAGCCTTGCATACGCGTCAACTTATTTTTTTAGGGGACGCGTCACTTAGTAGGCCCACAAGTGTGTGGCAGAGAACTTATAGCCCATTTGCGTTTCGTAAGAATGTACATCCCATTTTACAATTCTAATGGAATTTACAACAGCCCATTTACAGTTTGTTCAAAGTACAGCCCATTTTCTAGCTAGGGCAACGATTAATGATTTCAACCAACCGTTGAAGACAGAATTCAATAAAATTTCCCACATTTTGATGGGATCCGAAATATTTTTATCCCGAAATTTCTAGTCAGATTAAATATAAATTTGTATTACGTAAAAATCCAACGAAACATTGCGCGTGCAACAATGAAAATTTAAGATTTTCAAAATCCATAAATAATATTTTATAAAATAATTTCGTGTTTGGTGCATTTTTTATAGTTACTGCCCAGTTTTTATAATTACATCCCATTTATTATATTTTAAAGCCCATTTTCCTGATAAGCCTAATGCATCCCTCCTAGGAAAGATTTGCAGCCCAGTGGGGCGGAGAATAACAAGTTGACCTTGCCTGGGTATTCCTCAAAAAGACGTATAGCTGGGCTAGCCATTTTCATCTTGAAAAAATTAGTATCTGGGCTGGATATCTGGCCTGGGCTAGACGGGCCACAGCCCGCCCAGTTAATACCCTGCTCTCCTCTGAACAACAACGAAATCATCGCCAGGAAAAACTCTGCAGTGCTCACGCCTCAAAAACACAAATACTGCTCGAGCTGCTTGGTCCCAGCTGTCGGCCGCACCTTGTGCAATTCTCTCGTTTATATTGACTACATAGGTTGACAATGGTGTGGGACCGTGATGTCAGGAAACCAGGAGAAAGCAAAAAAAATATAGTTGTACATAATAAGGAGGCACTTGCGTATGTACGGCTATGGCCCTAGTGGGTCCCTAGTGTCATCCAGTCAAAATAAAGTCATCTCCTGAATCCTCATGTTCGTTGATGATGTTAACAATGCTCGGCACCACGGTGAGCGCAACAACTCGAAGGACAACGGAGAGGGCCTCGTGGGCCCGACGGATGGTCTGATACAGCGCCCGCTGCTCATTCAGGAAGCCAGGATCATCGGACACCTATGAGCACCTTCGAGAAACTGAGACGGCATGAAACGGTAAGGCCGCGCTTGGGAGCTCTGGTTTATTTCAAACATGTATTAACATACAAGTGTAATTTACTCGTCATCGGAAACAACGCGTAAAATACAGGCGTAATGAAACCGAGGGCCCGAGGTCTGTAAGTAAAACCGGCGGGTTACGCGTGTAATTTGAGAGACCAGTGTATATTTTACGAGCACAGCTATATGGACGACATTACCAGACGATACATGCACGAAGTGCGTATCATGCCATCCATGGGCAAGGCTGAAACAACAGCTAACGGCTGGATTAGCAATCGTCCGAGTGTCGTTCAGCGTTTTTATCGTGTGTGAAGTACTTCCGATATTTTACTAGTCGAAATCGACCAACCAAGCGCCTTCGCCCGAGACCATCTTCTTTAATTTACAAGCGTCAGTTTTACAAGCGGTTTTGATTGGAAAACGATGATCCAATCACGACCTAATATCAGAAACAACAGAAGAGGATGATCTTCTTAACAAGCAAATCACTGGCATTAGATCGACATGCAAAACAATACGAAGCATTATTCTCAGGAGGCACGGTGAATAGCTCGTGATGCCGCATGCCACAACATTCCAAGCTCAACTTTGCAATCAAACACAAGGCCTGGCATTACATAGACAATATTCAGAACAAACTCTTAACACAGGAATATCTCAGCAGAGTAACTATTTACTTTTAAACTGAACACAGGAATAGGAAAAAACACACGACGCTGCTCACAGCAAGGGCGTCCCACTCAAAAATATCAAATGCATGTCTTCTGGCTAACATCAATGAGCAAATTTTGACAAGGTTTTCCAATTCCAATATATTAAACTAACGTCTTCTTGCTAACATGAATGATTAAACTTTGACAAGCTTTTCCCATTAAAAATATGTAATGCCTATGATCGTGGAGTCCTGTCGTAGCTTCTTGTACTTGTTTGGGCACTTTTTGCCCAGGGCACTCCACGTGTTCTTAAATTGCCAATGGTCTCTGCAGACTAGTCATGTCACCGGTGTCTAATAATACTCTGTAAAGCTTCTCGGTCATTCCTTCTGTAATGTAGCGCAAACAGTGACTGCTTCTTTCTGCAAAGTGGAACGACCAACTGGACCCAGTAATGCAGCAGTTTGCCTTGGACACATTGGCTCCTTTTGTGCAGTTCAACTAAAATCAAAGTCAGAATAAAACCGAGCTTTAATTTTGATATCCCTGTAAGCAACAATAGGTATGAGGGAAACAATTACTGAGAAATAATGGTTGATGACTTGTACTCGCAGAAGAAAAGCATCTACTGATCTACTTTATCTTAATGGGAAACAAAGCAGGAGAGTAGCAATTCTCCATCAGTGTGATTCATTCATATTGACTGAGACATTATCTTAACAATGCCTTGTTTCAACATGTATAAAGAACGACAAAGCAGAAAAGTACCATTCCTAAAACAATGCTACTGATTCATTTTAACAGAGACATTATCTTAACAATACCTTGGTTAAACATGTAGAAAGAACTACAAAGCAGGATAGTACCATTCCTAACAAGTGTTGCAGTTTTGAACTAAGATTCAGTAGTTAATTAATTCTGAGAGTGGCATTGCTTAATTTTACCAGCGGCATTAGATTAACGAAAAGCATAAACAGTTCCAGGGGAGAGTGGGCGCAACAACAGTATGTGCTTCCATCTACATATAAAGGGGGTGATGCAGAGTTTGTTGTAACAAAGCAACAAGCATCATGTCTGGGTTGGTCCCATTTTTGTTCACTACTTAATGGGAAAAGACATTAATACAATAGCTTTAATTCAACATTTATTTAAAACAGTACCAATACAAGTAGCACAACATCTCAAAGCACACTGCACAATCATGTGGATGAAGGCCTGTACTGACCTTTCATGAGACGACAACGATAAAATATGATCTCGATCTCCTTTTGTGCAGTTCCACCAAAATTAAGCAAAGTCACCGGTGTGACATTCAAGTTGAACTGCACAAAACACTCTTAAAACATAAGTGTTTCGAGTAGCGAAGCAAAATGTCCCAATAGCAACAATTGAATCGATAGCCATGTTTTAACAGAGGCAAAAAAGGAAACAATTACTTGCCGATAAAGGAGGATGAAACAAATGGTGACAGAAAGAAGCATCTAACTTATCTTGGATGGAAAACAAAGTAGGACAGTAGCATTTCTAAAACGGTTGCATTGATTCATATTAACAGAGACGTTCTCTTGAAACAACATTCCTTAAAAAATGTAATTTACTTTTAACAGTGGCATTGCTTCAATTTTCCGGCGGCATTCTTAGATTAACAACAGCAAAATAGCTGTATGGGACATGCCAGCACCATGTGCGTCCACACGTATATATGGGTGATGCAGAGTATGTAGCCAAGCAGCATATATGCGCTGGTCCCATATTTGTTCTCTTTGAACCTTCTTCCTATGTGAGGGCAGCAAATCTAGTGCTGCACAAACTACCTCACCCCCAGTTTCTTTCCCTTTTCAAGAAAGAGATCGGTTCCTTACAGATGTGTGTACTGGGTTACCCCCCTTTTCCCTTTTCGACCTACAAAGCGGCTGGATAGCCAGTCTATACTACTTTCCGCCCCTGCTTTCCTCATTGAACCACGTCCTAGATTCTTGCTCCAGCCCACCACACCCTTCTTTCCTCTTTGAACCAAGACCTAGATTCAACTACAGATCGAAAAAGATCTACATGCAGCTAGAGCAACGACAGTTTCAAAGAAACTTATACCTTAGGGTCGTCGGGATGTGGCAAGGCGTGTGGCGGGAGGCCGGATCTGCCCACACTACGTACGGCAGCGAGGAAGAAGGGGTCGGTGGCCCTCCCGCACAGGCGCTGGGTGAAAGAGAATAGCGCAGCCGGCAGTGGATTGCCTCCCTCGCCGAAGGCGATAGAGTGAACGCTGCACCTCCTCCCCTTCCCGGTGCGACGGGATACGGACGCCTCCTTCACCAGCTGTGAGGGGGGAGAGAGAGACAAGAGGCTAATGTAGTCTTGTTTAGATCTGGTGAAGAGAGGGTGAGAGACTGTGAATATAGCAAGCCCTAGCAAATGAACGCTGAGCCTCCAGCGTGTAACATATATGTAGTGCGGCGAGCGTGTGGAGAGTGCAAACCCTAGCGAACAAGCGCTGAGGCTCCCTCTTATATATATACTACTGTAGTATGGACTGAGCTCCGGTGCCTTCACTGCACCTGCTTTTGGCTGTATGACAGGTGAGCCAGCCACATTTTGGGCCCACCTGTCATAAATCCAAAGGCAGGTGCACTAAGTCAATGAAGCTGCGTCCATATAGTACTCTCGTGTATACGACTAATATATATTGGAGTGGTTTTCTTATTCTCTCCATAACAATCGTTTTAAATTGTGTAAGTATGAAAACGAAACTCTTTATTTAATGTACAGTGAAGAAAACTAGTACTACTTCCGATGAACTAATGATCCACGCCCACGCGTCCTGGTCGCACTTCCTGTCCTTTACATGTGGTACACTACCCTCCCTTAAGTGAACAACCACACATGCGCCAAATTATCGGAAACGTGTGAGAGTGTGTACAAATAAAGAATTTTAATTTCAATTATCGGAAAGGTTTGAGAGTATTACAAAGTTTGACTTCAGTCAAATCTAATATGCGGAGTAAATAAAAATGGGGGGCTACTACGTCCATCCGGGTTTTTAGTCCACACCATTTTTTAAATCAAAGTTAATAGATGGACAAATAAAATTACAGGGGAGCTGGAGACAAAGTTGTGAGAAGGCTTAGAAATCAATACAAAACTTATGCTCTTAGTACCAACGTCGATCCTTCTTCGAGGAAACATTTGGTTCCTAGCCAATTGTGTGATAAAATTGCACCAACGTGAAAGACGACTGCGTCTCCAACGCAACCAAGGTGAACTGACGAAGGATATCATCTTTGTGCGTAACAAGCAAAGAGCACTGATGGAAGATATGTTGTTTTTCATTGAAAATCGATCAGCTTCACTAGCCGACGCAACCATGAGCATCGATAGATCATCGTGGTGATCCATCATCCATTTGGCATCAAGTTTGGGTGAGGCACCTATGAAGTTCGACAAATCCTCACTGTGGTATGTTTCTTCTTAGTAATCAAGCTCGAGGAAGGAAGAACCACGTGGCAGACGACAGTGAGGCGGAACAACAATGGCCATCCAATTTTGTGCAGTTCCACTAAAATTGAGGAAGACATGCCCGGGTATGGAGACACGCATCACTGTTTCCAAAACTATAAAAAAGGGTTAGCAACGACATCTCAATTGTCAATAAGAATTAATGAAAAGTACACCAACAAACAGAAGCATCATAATTATCTTGATGGGAACTAAACCAGGATACCCGAGAAAAAAAGCATTTCTTCATTTAACCAGTGATAGTACTACCACCATATTGACAATGACCGCACAACCACCATGTACTTTTTGCCGAAACAACATGTATACCTCCACTGAGGCATAAATCAGGACAACTTTTCGAGTGGCATTTCCTCTATAATAGTACTAGTAGGTGATGTGGGACCAGCCGACGAACCCTAGCTACTATGCATGGGGAGCTGGGGAGTAGTCGCATAGAAGAAAACCCGCACGCAGCGACCTGGGGAGCTGGACCAATAAAAGAAGTTATACCTCAGGTGGGCGAGATGTCGTTTAGGCGGGCGGGCGGGATCTGCCCACACGACGGCAGCGAACATGGGCGCGGAGGATCTTCGTCCGCGCCAGCGCCGACTCCGAGAGGACGGTGCGCATCGGCTTCCTCCGTCGCCGACGGCGACAACGTCAATGCTGCACCTCCTCACCTACCGCAGCGGACGTGATTCGGCCAGATCTGTGACCACCGGTGAGGAGAGAGATAGAGTGGACACCGTCATCTTGTTTTGATATGGAGAGGGTGAGAGAGCGAGACGCGAGAAACTCTATCAAACAAGAGGATATAATGGAGTAAAAAAATCCCTCCATAGCAGTGGTTTTAAATAGAATACGCGCGTTCCCGGAAAAAAGAAACGAAAACTGGCGGGCAATTTTTCTAACGTACCAAGAAAGAAAACTCGATAAAAAACACGCCCCCACTTCCAGGTCGCGAGAGTCGTCGCGCACACACACATAGACATAGACATGCATATCCGTGTTTACGTAAAATTCCATTTCCATCTCCATCTCCAATCATATTTGTCCAACTGGCACATTATTTACGTTGTTAATTATATACGCAGCAATATTAACGTACATCATCTCTTGTTTGCGCATGTCCGGACCGCTGCCACGGCCGGTCCTGACCAACCCGAACCCTCTTCATCACCCGCGCGTGCTTCCCGCCCGAAACGGTCAGTGCCGCATTCATGCCCGGCCATAGCGGACGCGACCTCTCACTGGCGCCGGCATTGAAGCGGCGCGCCGACCGAAAGAGCGTCGCCCGCGCCGCTTCCGGGTGCACGCGGCTGCTCCGCGTTCAAAGGTCGCAATAGCCGGTACAACATGCATGTAAAAAGTTCTTGGGAGTCCGTGCTACAGCTAGCTGTCCTCCCCCAACTCGTCAATCTCTTCCAGTAGTGCTAGTACTCCATGGCACGATCCATCGACAAGCAGGCGGGAAAGTTATCGTATACTCGGTTTGCGGTGAGTAGCATGCCGAGCGACCGTGTGGGGTCGAGCCGTGGAGGAGGGTGAGACACGAACACGACAGACGTGATCCAACGAAATGAAACGTTGGTTTCTCTCCGTTTCCATTTTTTCTCCGGAAAAACGGAAACTTTCCACTCCATTTTCATTCCTATTCCAAGGTTGCCCCGTTACAACATTCCATCAAATACAAAGGAAAACTAACACGCATGCTGATGCATCTCAATGATTCACAGATCATAGCCAATATTTACTTCACAACTAAAGAAAAAAGTTGTGAGAGCGTGTACGAAAGAAAAACTACTGATGGGGTCACTACGACTTAAACCCTAAACCCTAAACATGATTTAATTTCCTGGCCAGGTAGAACCTGTCGGAGGAAAGACGGCTGGCACCCTCAGATCATACGATGCTTTTGTGCAGTTCCACTAAAATCGACCTGAGCATCCCTGATGGCAAAGATATTGAAGAAGTGTGATTAGAATAATAGTACTAGCACTAGTTCATGAGACATAAAGTCATCACAAGTAGAAGCCGGTAGAAGTAGAGAAAGATCGACATGGAGATGGAGCTACGGCAGTGGAGCAAGCCGGCTCCAAAAGGAAGATGGACTACCTGGGACGTCGGGCTGTAGCTAGAAGGGCGGTTGGGACACGGCATCGGCCCATACCGCGGTGACCCCCGATTGGGACGCACCGACTGTGGGTTTTCTCCCTCGCCGATGTCGACCGCGTCTACGCAGAACATTGTTCCCTTACCCTAGCTGCGGGATCAGGCCCGTCGTTCTATGCTTGTGAAGAGAGCAACCTAAGCAAGCAGGCTTGTAGCTTAGGCTCCTGCTAGTGTATATATAGTGGTTTTCTTTTTCTCTCCATATCAACCATTTTATATTGCGTACGTGTCATTCAAGAGTGAAATGATGGTTGCTTCTTCCGACTAACTTACTGTGTGATTTGACTGCTCCTTAGTGGCCCCTACACGTACTCCCCCTATGTGTATGCAATAGTCACACGTACACATGGATGCAAAAACGCGCGCGATGCCCTAATGCATGCATGTCCGAGCACATGACGGAACACACACGGCCACGCTCAAGGGCTCAACCTACACGTGCATGCACACACATACTCAGTCAGGATGAGCTAGTGACCGTATAAACACCGGAAAATATATATATTGAGCGCAATGAGCGTATTATGAAGTCCACTGACCGTATTTTTACAAATATACAGTGACAGACAGTGTATTTATCTCGTTTGAAATTAAGCCATATTAACCGGAGAGGAGGCATTATGGACTAGCATTACTTTGCTGTGTCCCGTCAACTTGCCGAACGAGGAGAAGGTTGCAGGACTGGAGAAGCTTGCGCGCGATGGCTCGCAGGACAAGGAGAAACTTTTGACTAATGCAAGCTCTCCCTCGCTCAGGCGGTGGACGTGCAACAGTTAATTCGGTGTCAGATTGCCAGAAGCATACACTATAGTACTAGTGCTATTATTGTTCGACTTCCCGAATAGGCGAACAACCAAGCGCAAAGTTTACTAGTACTACTACTATAGTCTATAAAGGTACGTACTATACTAGTACTAGGAACCGGATGGTGGAGCATCTGCACTCTTATTATAATTTTAAAATGTGATAAAGCAATCTTCAACACATTTGGTTCTCTTAGAGGGTTCTTGCATGTGATAATGGAAGTTGATTGCATGGAACACTCGCCACAATTCTCGCTTAATTCCGGCTCATATCCTGTTACAAAATAGTAGCGCTCGGTAATATTTCCTCTTTTTTTGTTATTCAGCATGTAAACAGGTCAGCAAACCTTGCGGCGCATCTTCGTGCGAACCGTGCTTGCTGCACTTTGAATGTGGCTGAGAGCTAGCTTGATGAAACACCTCGCTTCCTACTTCTTTTTTTTGCGGGGTACCTCGCTTCCTAGTGACCAGTGTCTTGGCTGATCGTCCTAAGAATGCTTATATATGAATAAAGCTCTCTCATTTACCCGCAAAAAAGATTAAGCCATATTAACCGGAAAGGAGGGAGTATGGACTAGCACTACTTTTTGGTGTGTCCCGTCAACTCGCAGAACGAGGAGAAGCTTGCAGGACAAGGTGAAGCTCGCTTACGCCTTTTGACTAATGCAACCTACCCTCGGTGGACATGCATCAGTCCATTCGGTGTCAGATTATCAGAGGCATACACTGTAGTACCCAACATGCGGAGTACCATCATTGTTCGACTTCACGAAGAGGCGAAGAGCCAAGCGCAGTAGTACGAGTAGTACTACTACTAGAACCGCATGGTGGAGCGTCTGTACTCTTTTTTTTTTATCTCTGATAAAGTACACGTTTATTCCGGAGAAGGGCGGAAAACGGCAGCCCAACATGTAATGAATGATATCGATCAACCAACCATGCTCGAATATATCTGGGCCTCCGTGCGAGCCCGTCTATGTGTTCTCGCTCCTCGTCTCTCTCAAGGAATGGCGGGTTGGCTCTTTGCCGTCAATTGAGATCGGTTTGCTCACACTCATGTCCCACATGTCAGTGATATGCCAAGAGGAGGTGCGTTGACCGACTGGCCATACGCGTACTTGGTTTTGCACCTTCATACTACTCCTTCCTCCGTCACAGTTTACAGGGCACGCTTCATTATGATGCATTTCTCTCAATGTATTTCCACCACCAGAGAGACTTTAGACGCGTTTGGTTTAATGCTCAATTAATTAGGGCGTGGTAACCGCAATCAAGTCCAAAATTTTCTCTCCATGTACTGTATTACTACGGAGTGGAGTAAGTGCATGCATATGTGTACCCGGGGTGGAAGCACTGCATGCATGTGTGTACGCATTATTCCCTCTAGTAATAGACGCCGTGCTATAACTACCAATGCTATTTTTCAGGCCGATCGCTAGTCGCCTTGGTCCCACAGATTTTTTTTCTTTTTTCTGAAGCGCGCTATATAAACAGTGACGGATGGAGTAGTATGAGCGGATTCAAAGAAAAGCGTATTGATGGTTGCTTCTTCAGAGCAACATATAGTGGGAAAGGTGGGGCTTATAATTTGACTGCTCATTACTCACTATTAATGCGGCGCAACGACCGGGCTGAGTCTCCCATGCGGTTGTGCACTACCCCCTCGGTTCTTAAATATACTCCGGAGTATTTGTCTTTCTAGAGATTTCAACGAGTGACTACTCAAATATTTGTCTTTTTAGAGATTTCAAATGGACTGGCACATACAGATGTATATAGACATATTTTAGAGTGTAGATTCACTCATTTTGCTCCGGATGTAGTCACTTGTTGAAATCTCTAGAAAGACGAATAGAATATTTAGGAACAGAGGGAGTACACATACGAAGCAAAATGAGTGAATCTATACTATAAAATATGCCCGTTTGAAATTTGTAAAAAGACAAATATTTAGGAACGAAGGAGTATATTTTTGTGCATGGCACATGGACCCGGATGATGAAGAGGCTTTTGGCAATGCTATCAAGCTTCCATCATTTGTTTACATAATTGACGTACTATACAAATAATTTTCCAGCGACATGAAATTGTACAATGGTGTGAGCTTTCAGATTTTGTTTCGCGTGTCTTGCCATCGATGCTCTTTCGGAAACAATAAAAAACTAACTTCCTTGCTAATGCATGTCAATTATTAGCAGATCAGAGCTAATAATTACATCACAACTGAAGACAGAGTTGTGAGGTGTTAAATTAAAATTGATCCATGCTTTCATTGGCCGCAACGTCCCCCTAGCTCTGTCTAAATCAACAAGGCATGTTGGGAAAAAAAGTAGCTGTCTGGAGCATGCAACATTCCGATCATTTTGTGCAGTTCCACTAAAATAGAGCTGAGCGTCCCTGTTCCAAAGATATTAAGTGTGATTACGATAATAGAGGACTGCTGATGAAACGATAAACACACAAATAGAAGCCGGTCACCTTTGCAGTCTCTCTTAAGACTAACTAGTTGGAGAAGTTAGGCTCAGAGTTGGATGAGGAGGATAGAGCAAAACCAATCTCCCTTTGTGCAGTCGCACTGAAATGTAGAGACGTTGCCCGTGTGACATTTTAGTACAACTGCACAAAACACTCTTAAGAAAAAAGTGTTTTGTGTAGTTCACAAAAAGGTCGCAATAGCAACGAGCAGAAAGGAAACAATTACTGGCCAATAACAGTTGATGACACATGTGACGACAAAAAAGAAGCATATTCCTTGTCCTAAGGGAAGATAACAACACGGTTGTGTTTGTCTAAAACGGTGTGAGGACGAGAATGCAATATGGAAAGTACGCCGGACGAGCTACGTTTTGGGCAAAGAACTATGGGAGATCCACATGCAGCGACGTGGGAAGACGGGCAGTGGAGCAAGGCCGGAGGGGATACCTGGAGGTCATCGGGATGTAACTAGGTGAGCGGCAGCGGGCGGAATCTGCGAGCAGGTGGCGTAGGCCCTGCCGCGTCGGAGCTTGGTCAGAGAGAACGACGTGTACCGCAGATCGGGACGTGCTGCCTCGGCGCCGTCAAACGGAGAAACGATGCACTTCCTCCCTTTCCCCCGGCGGACGGGATGCGGCCGGATCAGTGACCAACGATGAGAGAGAGAGAGGCCACCGCACTCCCTTTCCCCCGGCGGACGGGATGCGGCCGGTTCAGTGACCAATGGTGAGGGAGAGAGAGTCCACCGCACTCCCTTTCCCCCGGCGGACGGGATGCGGCCGGATCAGTGACCAACGGTGAGAGAGAGAGAGGCCACCGCAGCCTTGTGTGAGATACTCTGAAGAGCGACAAACCAGGCATGCAGGCTCCATTGTATATAGTGAGCGGACTACCTTTTTCTCCATAAAAATCGTTTTATATTCTGTGTACGTGCCATTGAGCGCTATAACTTTATTTAAAAATAACGCGGCAACACGTCAAGTCGAACTTTGTTTCGTGCACGCGTGGTACACGAACTCCCTAGGTAAACAACCGCTACAGGCGTTCAAATTAGCACGTGGGCTGCCATTTTGTAAAGAAATGAGCTCCACCGTGTACCCGCGCGGGTGTGGCTGGGCACGAAGCGTGAGTACGTGCACGGTGCACCTATTTTCTTCTTGTATACGTACACCACCTACGTGGGGTTGTGTGAGAGAGATA
>NC_057808.1:566076679-566079554 GCF_018294505.1 Triticum aestivum
CGCGCGATCGATAAAGAGTGCCATTGAATTTGTGTGTGCCCACGTCAAAGATATAGAGTGGCTGGCCTACTGGAACGTGAGATGGGACATGTGCAGTTTGTCTCTGTGGCATGGATACCTACCTGCAGCGCTCGACTATCGGTGTGTGGTGGGGGAAGAGGGAGGCCCAATTAACTATAGAGGTACAATGGCTGGTATATGTGTGGAGGAGGAGAGAGGCCTACCTCATGTATTAAGGAGATCGATCTGCCTCATGTATTAAGGGAGATCGATCGGCATCCATGCATATGTGCAGGAGAGGAATAAGGTTGGGAGAGAGACAGAGCTAGAGTGTTGGAGGGGGTGGTAGTGGAGTTGCTTCTAACAAATGGTGGGATAGGCTTGCTAGACAAATGGAGGGCATGCCCGCAATATCAATAAGAGAGGAGATGGCTGCTTCTTGTCTGTGCACGTGCGTGTGAGAGACGGGTCAGGAGGCATGCACGAATGATGAGGGGGGACGATGTGGCTGTGGTAAGCAGACGTAACTACATAGGAAGATCAATCGCCCTTTGTTAGAGAAAGGAGAGACATAACTTGTGAGGTACGTCGGTCGATGGGGGCGGGTAGTTAAAGTCGATCTAGGTATATGTTGGGAGATCGATCGGTATACATGCATGTGTGTGTTAGAAGCAAATGAGACACGAGGACAAGGATAGAGAGAGGGATGCATGTGGGAGGTGGTACGAGAGGCATACTATATTGAGTGGGAGGAGTGTGCGAGTACGAGAACGATGAAAAGAGTGGTGGGAGTGAGGCATGGACGGTGACAAGAGAAGAGGGGAAGCTTGTGTTTGTGCTAGGCACACCTGACTAGAGAGGCATATCGATCGATGTGTGCTGTAAAGAAGGAGCTGGGGGGGGCCTACACACACCATGGGTGAACGACCTAAAGTGAAAAGATGAATTTGCGTGATGGAGCTAGAGAATGCTGAGGGACGGTGAGAGGGATGCGGGCGTGTGCATGCACAAGAGAAAGTTAGCGCTAGCTACAAAGATAAGAGGGTTGTGTGGGTGTAAAAGACGAATAGAGATCATATATACTTCATTATAAAAAGCGAATTCAGATATTTGAAGAATTTATCATAGTGTTTCAAACCGACGCATGTGTGACTATATATAACGGTGATACACATGGTGTGGTTATGAACATGTTATACTACATTTAATATATTTTATCTCTACTCTTATAAAAAACGGAGTTGTTGATGATGGTGTGCCTGCCATCCTGTATTATAGGCCGTCCGATTTATATCTGGCGGATAGCAAGGAAACTATGATGGTTGAAGTTGGCAACAATCATGATTGTAGATTCTTATTGAAATAGAGAAACGAATTCAAATTTAGTTCGAATTGCAGAGGTAGTATAGACATTTGGAATGCACTAAAATGTTGGTATGAGTAGGTTACATGCATTATACAGCAAGCGAAAAAATTTAATCAGACATAACATGGATTCATACTCCCTCCTTCGATCTATATAGGGCGTAATGAGATTTTTAAGACCGCCTTTGACTATTGACAAGATTAATAGTACATGACATGCACAATGTGAAAATTATATCATTGAAAGAACCTTTCACAGACGAATTTAACGGTGTGCTTTGTGTAAGTTGCATGTCATATATCATTGCTCTAATATTTGGTCAAAGTTAGCATCAAAAAACGCATTAGGCCCTATATAGATGGAAGGACGGAGTAGCTTTGAATAGCATTTGTATAGTAAAACGGGGCAAGACTCTCTCTTTGTGTGGTGTGAATAGTTTTATTTTTTTCGTTTTCTTTTTGGTTGAGGGAAGTGCGAATTGATTTGGTACGTACAAGTACAATATTACTACACGTTAGGCTTGTCCCTAAAATTCAACCCACGTCTTGTTATATCCCGAAAATTCAGATATCGTGCTCCCAAAACTGGCGCCTTCACAACCCGCGCCTTGCTATCCCGAAATTACAACGCGCGCGAAAACTCCCTCCAGCTGCCAAATCCCGACACGCGAAATCCCCCTTCTAACCCTGAGCCGAAAGGGCCGCTAGTTCAAATTGGTGGGGGGTACTTTTGTAACACACCCTACATTTTGGACAAGCACGTCCCTAAGTCATGCTTCACCCCCTCCCATCGCCCCCTTTTCGCCATTCGAAATCCCAGGCCGCCATAACCTCTCCGCTCCAGCCGCGAAACCCCATCCTCCTCCGTTCGCCACATCACCGCTGCCCAGCCGGAGCCTCTTCCCCGATGACGTCGTCCACTGCAACAGCTCGACATCCCTCGTCTACCTCCCCGGATGAGGATCCGTCATCCATCGCGCCGTCCCGCCGGTTCAGCCGCCCCGTCCTCCACCTCCAAGGAGCTGCTCCGACGGTCGCCTCGTCTATCGCGGCTGCTCTATCCCCACAGCGCAACCTTAACCTGCTCCACCAGAACCGCAGCATCCTCACCGACTCCTCGGACGAAGCTGAGGCCTACTCGGCGCCACCAAAAAGGTTGTACACTCATTGCATCGCACCTTCTCCTTAACTCGACCTCCCGGCACCGACGGTGCTCCATCCCTCACCCCCATGGAGCAGCTACCTTGAAGCCGGCGCCGCGGGCGACATCTCCACGGCGGCTCTCCCCCAGTGCAAGGCCCCTTCGGCGGCGGCGTCCATACCAGCCGGATCTGCTGCTCCTGCTCCGGCTCTCGCTCGCTCGCTCGCTCGCGCTGCTGCTGCTGCTCCGGCTCTTGCTCGATCGCTCGCTCGCCCAGCTGCTGCTGCTGCTCTCCCCCTTGCTCGCGCTGCTGCTCTGCTCCGATTAAGCCACACTTCAGTCGACTGAATCGACTTTTGGGTCAGTCAA